>NW_024068805.1:0-96686 GCF_009389715.1 Phoenix dactylifera
TTGATGATTACAAAACATTGAGTATAAGCAAATTGATATTCATGTGAGAAATAAGGTTTAATGTATAGGAATTGCTTTTGGTGTAAAAGTTTCAAATAGTCCAATTTAGAGAATGTATCAATGAACCAAAAGCTCCCCCTATCTTATCCAAGTAGAATGCCTAATGAATTTTAGCTTTGCTCCCCCTTAAAGCAAGAGTTTCAAGCTATGTATCGAGGCAATGAAAATCTCTATGATTATGTGCTAGATTCAGATTTTCTCTTTGTCAAATGTCTTCCCCCTTAAGTGTATAATACATGTCTCCCCCGTAAGTATACAATATATACCTTTTATATTTTCTTCCTTATACAGTCTTTTTTTATAGAATTATCATTCTTATAGAATTTGCTTCTAGTTTCTCTTTTATACTTTCTCTCCCTTTTTGTCATCATCAAAAAGAATGAATAGCAATGGATAGTATTGTAATGACACAAAGATCATGAGTAAAGAAAAAAATGTATTTCATCATCTTTGCCAAAAGTATAATATTCTAGAGAAGAAATGCAGACAATAATAAAGAGTAGATACTAGTCAAAACAAATACAAAATCTAGAAGACACTAGTCATAATGAACATGCTTCATTATGAGCATATACTCAGATATTTTCTCCCTTTTTGACAACATCAAAAAGATTGCAAAATAATGAAATATTAAGCACAAGACAATATTTCATTCATTGCATGCCAAATTATTGCAAGAATATGAATTATGTGACTCAAGGCAATACTGTCAGGGCAAGATTGAGTATAGATAAGAGCCAATTAAGATAGTTTTAAAATTATGATTGGATCACATCAAAATCAAGGATGAAAAGTTTGGCTTTAAAAATGAGACATTTAAGATGTGAGCTAGAAGAGATCTCTAAATGTAGATTCCAAAGATAGCTTTCAAATCAAGTGTAGATGGAATCTTTTTCAAGTTATTTCAAGGAGTTTCAAGAATAATATTCAAAGAAGGCACGAATGAAAATTCAACACCTTTTTTTTTTAATATATTAAATATATAGCAAAATGAGAGCAATCTAATTAATTTTCAGAGTATAGTATAAGAGCAGATAAAGATTAAAACTTATATACTCGAAAAACATAATATTATGTTGAATCCTTAATTCTTAATGACTTCAAAGTTCTTTCATGATATAAAAGTATTGGGGCATAGATACCAAAACATGAATTTATGCAATGTAGGATACATAAAATTCAAGGCTTTAAAAGTTCTTTTAGAGCTCTTTTAATGACTTTATTTTACTCTTTTAAAGATCATAGCATCAAAATCAATTAAAATGAATTGGTTCAGGATTGAAACACTAAAGTGCAACCCAATAAGAACTCATAAATAGATTCCAAGATAAATTTTTGATACTAAGATAGATGGAATCCTTTTCAATTAATTTTCAGAAACAAATGATTTATCGATGAATATAGATGGAAATCCAACTTTCAAAAGATATTCAATGAAGCACAAGGTTTAATACCACTTTACATTTAGTATTCTTTCTCTCATCTTTAGTTATGAATTTACACGATTAAGTTCTATATGATCTCTTTCTCTGAAATTTTCTTTCTTTTTCTTAATTAATCATTCTATTTGAGAGTTTAAAGTTTGAAGATAATTTTCAATAAAGAGATAGAGTATTTAAAGCTCCCCCTCAAAAGATGCATTTTCTTTCAAACTTTCTTTTCTTCTATAATATCAAGAATATAGAGTGATCCAGAATTTTTCAAAATTTATAGCAATCACTCTTTTTAATCTTTCAAGAATAAATTATATTTCCTCTTTTTTTTTGAATATGTATGGAAATATTAATTAGAAAATAAATTTTTTTTTTGAAGCTCAAATTTCTTTCGAAAGTAATTATATTTTCTTTCCTATAAGAATTATTGGAGTGAGTTGAAATATTTTAAGCTTTAGGATCATTAACTCTCTTCTTAAAAATAGCTTTTCTTTTTAATGATAGAAGCATTTAATTATACAAGAGTGTATATTCAAAATATTAATTTCTTAGTCATAGTTTTTCAACAATATATATATGAAGCACGATAAATCTTTTTAATATCAAAATAACATCATATGTTTAGAAACATTTGTTCGCAATTAAGATCATTGAAAAACACATCATTTAGATCAATTTCAGTACACTTATAAGATAAAAAATGATATGTTTCAGATACGTATCGGAGCAAACAATCAAGGTATCAAAATTAATTCTATTTTTCTTAAGCTGTAGTTTTTATCCAAGAATCATAGTAAATTATTCTCCAGCATGATGCAATCTTTGAAGCATATAATGAAAATTACAAAAATGCAAAGATATAAGCATTTTATATGGAGTTTAAACTTTTATACTAGGTCATATTTTGAATTTCATAAGAATTTTCAAGGAGGCTTTCAAAATTTATAATTTGAGATATGTATCTTTTTACATTGTAGCTCATCTTAAGTCATTAAGATTGAAAATACATATTTCAAGCACATCAGAGCACATTCAGAATCTTTATTTTTAATATTGAATTTTGGTACAAATTGGAGGACATTTAACATGTATCAGAACATTATATGCCAATGTTAGGCAAGATGAAAGATAAATCAGAATTAATTCATTCTGCCTAATTTGCAAATTCAGATTTGTGGAGTGATTGATTAAAACCCTATTTGATTTTGATGAGCTCAAAGCATTTGAGTATATCTTTTGTTTACTAATGAATTCAATTGAGTGTTTCAGTGAAAATCTTGTCTAAGTGTTTCTAGACTTGGTTCAAGATATTTTGGATAAGTTAAGAAGTCAGTTTGAACCAAAGTCTGAGACTCGAGTCGACTCCGAGATATTACGAGTCGACTCCAAGCATATCAGAATCACTAGCACGGGCTCGAGTCGACTCGGGATCATTACGAGTCGACTCCGACTGAGAACTGACAGACGAACAGAAAGACTCAACTCAAAACCTATCAGCGAGTCGACTTCTGAAGTGCGCGAGTCGACTCCGATGATGACCGAGTCAACTCCGGAGTAGTATGAGTCGACTCCAAGGAGTTACAGACAGAAAAGTCAGAGAGCGATTTTCGACCCTGAGATTCGAGTCGACTCCTGTGGAACGCGAGTCGACTCCGATGGTTGGCAGGTCGACTCTCAGTGGTACACAAGGCAAAAGTCAGAGAGCAGTTTTCGGACTCTGAGATCCGAGTCGATTTCCGCAATGCGCGAGTCGACTCCGAGACAGCGCGACCCCAAAAAGACAGAAGACCGAATTATTGTCTCTGGGAGCCGAGTCGACTCCCAGACAGCTCGAGTCGACTCCAAGGCAGCGCTACATCAAAAAGGCAGAAGGCTGTGTTTCGGAAACTGAGAGCCGAGTCGACTCCGGAACAGTTCGAGTCGACTCTAAGACTGGATGAGCCAAAAGACAGAAGATCGAGAGTTCGGGCTCTGAGCGCCGAGTCGACTCGAGTGGGCCAAGTTGAAAAATTAGCTCCATGGACTTCATGGGATGAGCCGACTCCGAAAATGGCAAGTCAGCTCCAGAAGTTGGCGAGTCGACTCCGGGTTAAGTCGAGTCGACTCCCAATCGCGGAGGTCACTTTAATTCAAATCCAGAACAGTTGCCGAGCTGACTCCAGAAAAGCATGAGTCGACTCCCGCTACAGCCGAGTCAACTCCAGATCGCGCGAGTCGACTCCGACCCCAACGGACATATTGTCAGGATGTGCAGAGTGTGCAGAACGGGCAGAAAAAGGTGTCTAACGGCTAGTTTCCGTGGGGGATGGCTTAAATAGCCACAGAGGACTGTAGCAAGGCAGAGAAGCACCATTCCACTCAAAGAAATCAAGCATCCTATCTCTGCCAACTGGTTTTCAACAGAAAAGAAGGAAGAGCGCCATTAACTCCATCCAGCTACCTCTTCCCAGCATTTAAAGAAGTCTCCTCCTGCCTTCAAGTCGACCAGACATTCAAGAGGAGACTCACAGTTCAAGAAGCCCTTCTCTATTCTAACTCAAAAGTGTTTGAGGGCTCTTAACTTCTCTCTAGTTTATATTGTTGTATATCTGCTTTTTGGAAGCTCTGTTTTTCTGTTTGTCCTTGTTCTTTCCATCTTGTCTTTGCTTGATTCAATCAAGGGATTGAATCAAGAGTGTGTAGAGGTTGGTTGGTGAGCCGAGGGTAAAACCAACGTGTAAGGGTTCGATTGTGATCCCGGAAAAACAATCGGGGTGGTTCTAGTCGGTGAGCCTGAAAAAACCGACCGAGTTCGTTGTGAGCTCGTAAAACAACAAGTTGGGTTGTGAGCTTGTAAAACAACCGGCTGTAATCCAAGGGGTTATAGTGAATTCCCAAGTGAGACTTGGGGAGTGGACGTAGGAGCAAGGGTTAGCTCCGAACCACTATAAACATTGTGTTTGTGATTGCTTGTGTCTCTCTCTCTCACTCTCATTTCACTCACAGCACATAGCAACTAATTAATCATCTTGCAAAAGTATTAATTAGTCATCCTCAAACGTTTTAATTGCAAAATTATTTTAAAACCCAATTCACCCCCCCTCTTGGGTTGTCTATCTGGGCAACAAGTGGTATCAGAGCCTAAACTCTTCTACCCTAAGAGTAAAAGATCAAAATGACAACCCCATTTGGATCTTCCCACATTGAGGGTCAGTCCACCCAAAGACCCCCATTCTTTAATGGATCCGACTACTCATATTGGAAGGCTAGGATGAGAATATTTATCCAAGCCCAAGACTATGAGATGTGGACCATTGTAGTAAATGGACCATACATCCCATCCATCTATGTAGAGGGTGTCACTGTACCCAAACTCGAAAAGGATTGGGATGACCATGACATGAGAAAGGCACAACTCAATTCCAAAGCAATGAATGTGCTTTACTGTGCATTAGATAGGAATGAATTCAATAGAGTCTCTACTTGCAATTCTGCAAAAGAGATTTGGGATAGACTTGAAGTGACCCATGAGGGCACGAATCAAGTCAAAGAATCCAAAATAAACATATTGGTTCATAAGTATGAACTATTTAAGATGGATTCTAATGAAACAATCACTTGCATGTTCACTAGATTTACTGACATTGTCAATGGCCTAAAAAGCCTTGGCAAAAACTATACTAACAGTGATCTTGTCAGGAAGATTCTTCGCTATCTACCAAGGTCATGGAAAGCCAAGGTGACGGCAATCCAAGAAGCCAAGGACTTGAACAAGCTACCACTTGAGGAGCTTCTTGGATCCCTAATGACGCACGAGCTAACAATGAAGCAACACAGCGAAGAAGAGTCCTTCCATAAGAAAAAGGTAATAGCTCTCAAATCTACATCATCTAACAAAGACTTGTCTTGCAGTAGCAGCAGTGAAGAAGAAGATCACAAGGGAGAGGATGATGAGGCTCTTCTCGTACGTAAGTTCAGAAGATTCATCAACCAAAAGAAGTCCTTTCATCAAAGGAGAGGCCCCTCAAATTTCTATCGAAAGAATAAAGGTAAGGAAAGGAAAAATGAGGGGATTGGATGTTCTGAGTGCAAGAAGCCGGGACACATCAGAGCTGAGTGTCCTTTACTGAAGAAGGGGAGCAAGTACAAGAAGAAGAAAGCCCTTGTCACCACCCTATCGGACTCCGACACATCATCATCATCATCGGATGAGGAACAAGGAGAAAAGGCCAATTTCTGCTTCATGGCCAATGAAAATGAGGTAACATCCGCATCACATTTAGATTTTACTTTCGATGAATTATATGATGCTTTCAATGAATTAATGGATGAATACAAAACAATAAACGTTAAAAACAAAGAACTAAAAGTAACTAACCAAACTCATCTCCGTAAGTATGATTCATTAGTTAAGGATAAAGATGTTCTTATCAAAGAAAATGCAGAACTTAAAAAAAGTAACCAAATCTTGATACAAAAGAATAATACCTTAACTAAAGAAAATGAAAGGCTGAACAAAGAAACATTAGAACCCAAAAACAATAAACATATAAATGAGAGTCTCACAAAAGAACTAAATGATCTAAAAGCAGAAAAACAAACACTAACTAAAGAACTTGAAAAATACAAACCCTTGGTTGAAAAATTTACATATAGTTCTGAAAAATTGAATATGATACTTAATAGTCAACGAGCGGTATTCAATAGAGCGGGTTTAGAGTATAAACCTAAACATAAGCAAAAACTTCTTAGTAACTTCTTTGTTAAAGCAGGGAAAAGTAAAACTAAGAAAATAACCTGCTTTTGTTGTGGAACTTTAGGACATAAAGCAAATGTGTGTAATTATAGGAAAGGGAAAACTAAAAGAAAAATTAAGAGGGTTTGGGTTCCAAAAGGAACCAACATTACTAACCATGAAGGACCCAAGAAAACTTGGGTACCTAAGATTATATGATTTGCTTGTGTAGGAGTGTCTTGCAGCCAAGGTCGACAAAAATTGTTGGTACTTGGATAGTGGCTGCTCAAGACACATGACGGGTGACAAGGATCAATTCTTCACCCTTGAAGCTAAGAAGGGAGGTGTTGTGATTTTTGGAGACAATAACCAAGGTCACATCATTGGTATAGGTAAAGTACAAATTACCCCTTCAACTTTTATTGATAATGTTCGATATGTTGATGGTCTTAAGCATAATTTATTAAGCATTAGTCAATTATGTGATAGAGGTTATAATGTTATGTTTAAACCATCACTATGCATCATAACAAACCCAAATGACAATAGTTTAGTTTTTAAAGGAATAAGACGTGGAAATGTGTATGTTGTAGACTTTGAGGATCTTGCCAAACACAACCCATGTTTAGTTGTTAATGAAACTAAGGATAATGATGCTAGTTGGTTATGGCACCGTAAGTTAGGTCATGCAAGCATGGACACCATATCTAAACTAGTTAAAAGAGATTCTGTGATAGGTTTGCCAAAATTAAAGTTTGAAAAGAATAAAATATGTGAAGCATGTCAATTTGGCAAACAATCAAGGAACTCCTTTAAATCTATAAATTGTGTCTCTACCTCTAGACCTCTAGAACTACTACACATGGACCTATTCGGACCAACTAGAACCACAAGTCTAGGTGGAAATAAATATGGTCTAGTTATCGTAGATGATTATTCTAGATATACCTGGGTCATGTTCTTAGGCCATAAGGATCAAGCATTTTCAATTTTCAAGAAATTTCATAAAGAAGTAACAAATGCTAGAGATACTTCAGTAATAGCTATTAGAAGTGACCATGGTACCGAATTTGAAAATCATTTATTTGATGAGTTTTGTAGTAAAAAGGGGATAACACACAATTTCTCTGCACTTAGGACACCACAACAAAATGAAGTTGTGGAGAGGAAAAATAGAACTCTAGAGGAAATGGCTAGAACTATGTTGTGTGAAAGTAACCTCCCTAAGTACTTTTGGGGAGAAGCCTTCAATACTTCTTGTCATATATTAAATAGAGTTTTATTAAGACCCATCATAAAGAAAACACCTTATGAAATTTGGAAAAACAGAAAACCAAAAGTGAACTATTTTCATATTTTTGGATGTAGGTGTTTTGTTCATAATAATGGGAAAGATAATCTAGGAAAATTTGACTCTAAATCTGATGAGGGTATATTCTTGGGATACTCCACAACTAGTAAAGCCTATAGAATCTTTAATAAAAGAACCCTAGTTATAGAAGAATCCATACATGTTGTTTTTGATGATTTTAGTGATATCTCTTCTAGCAAGAGAGTTAATTTTGATGATGATGGTGAAATTCTTGAAGAGAAGATAGATGAGATGACATTACAAGATGATAATCAAAAATTAATTGGAAATGCATCATCAAGCCAAGAGGCTATTATGGATCATGGGCTGACTAAGGCTTGGAGGTTTGCTCACGGGCATCCTAAGGAATTAATTCTAGATGATCCATCTCAACCTGTTAGGACTAGAGCATCTCTTAGGAACTTAAACAATCATCTAGCTTTCATTTCACATTTTGAGCCCAAACACATAGAAGAAGCTGAAAAAGATGTAAATTGGATAAATGCAATGCAAGAAGAATTAAACCAATTTACTAGAAACAAAGTATGGAATCTAGTTGAAAGACCTACTGAATATTCAATTATAGGTACCAAATGGATTTATAAAAATAAACTTGATGAAAATGGAATTGTAATAAGGAATAAGGCTAGAGTAGTAGCAAAGGGTTATAATCAAGAAGAAGGTATAGATTTTGATGAAACCTTTGCTCCTGTAGCTAGACTTGAGGCAATTAGACTTTTACTAGCATTTGCATGCTCTAAGGACTTCAAATTATTTCAAATGGATGTAAAAAGTGCATTCTTAAATGGGTATATTAATGAGGAGGTATATGTAGAACAACCTCCTGGTTTTGAAAATCATCAATACCCTAATCATGTATATAAATTGAACAAGGCACTTTATGGTTTGAAACAAGCACCTAGAGCATGGTATGAGAGGCTTAGCAAATTCCTATTAGAACATGAGTTTTCTAGGGGTAATGTAGATACAACATTGTTTCTAAAGAAGAAAAACAAAGATATGTTGTTAGTGCAGATTTATGTTGATGATATTATTTTCGGTGCTACTAACAATCGCCTCTGCTAAGAATTTGCTGACTTGATGCAGAGTGAATTTGAAATGAGCATGATGGGAGAGCTGAATTATTTTCCCGGGCTTCAAATCAAATAATTTGAAGAAGGCATCTTCATCAATCAAGCTAAATACATCAAGGAGATGCTTAAGAAGTTTGATATGGAGGGGAACAAGTCAATCAGCACCCCCATGAGCTCATCATGCAAATTAGACCAAGATGAATCAGGTAAATCTGTAGATCAGAAACTATATAGAGGTATGATAGGATCTTTATTGTATCTTACTGCAAGTAGACCTGATATCATGTTTAGTGTTTGCATGTGTGCTAGATATCAGTCTAATCCTAAGGAATCTCATCTAATTGCAGTCAAGAGAATCTTTAAATACCTAATAGGAACAAAGAATATAGGGTTATGGTATTCTAAAGAATCTAGCCTAAACTTAATAGGATACACAGATTTAGACTTTGCTGGATGTAAACTTGATAGAAAAAGCACCAGCGGGTCATGTCAATTCCTAGGAGAAAACTTAATCTCATGGTTTAGCAAGAAACAAAACTCGGTTGCATTATGTACTGCTGAAGCTGAATATGTTGCAGCCGGGAGTTGTTGTGCTCAAATCTTGTGGATCAAACAACAATTGGAAGATTATGGCATTAAACAAGATAAAATTCCCATTAATTGTGATAATACAAGTGCCATTAATCTAACTAAAAATCCAATTCAGCATTCAAGAACTAAACATATTGAGATAAGACATCACTTCATAAGAGATCATGTACTGAATGGTGATGTGACACTTCAATTTGTTTGCACTGATGATCAATTAGCTGACATTTTTACAAAACCCTTAAGTGAAGAGAGATTTAGTATGCTTAGGAGGGGATTGGGAGTGATTGATCCATCCTAGTGGTATTTTCCACTAGTTCATTGATTTTGATGATTAGATTGTGGCTAATTTAGAGTTTCTTTACAATGATCATCAAATCAGATCATAACTTAGTGATTTTTCCTCATTCGGCACGAACATAGCATGATTTTTAGGTGCATGCCAGAGTTCGAGACGACTCGAGCAAGTTTCAGAGTCGGCTCGTAACGGGGAGTCGACTCGCACATTTACGGGAGTCGACTCGAGGTCGATGGCAGCAGAGGGGGAGTCGACTCGCATTCAGTCGGGAGTCGACTCGAGGTCAATAGGAGCATAAGGAGAGTCGACTCGCGCATACTTTGGAGTCGACTCGAGGTCGAGTCGACTCGCGACTCAGAGGAGTCGACTCGCAGTCGGGATCCGATTTTTTTAACCCTAACTTCATCGTTTACTCAACACTTCTATTCACCGCCGCCACTGTTCACAAGCCCTAGAGCCGACTCCTAGAGCGTCTCCGGCCGACCTTAAGGTTTTTCCCGTCCATCTTCCTCGCTTCTTTAGGTTCCTTCCTCTTCCCTAGGTCAAAATGCCTCGTAAAGCCGTTGTCCGGAAGAGACCCCAACCCGCGACCGGTGCAGAGCGGCGTTCCAAGGCTCGAAAGGATCCCGCGAGGCCACAACCTCCGGCTCGTTCCCCGCCGAGGGAGGTTCCCTCGAGGCCGTGCGCCGGGAAGGCGGTCTCCACCGGGAGATACGTCGATTTCGACTATCTCTCCCGGGAGGGCTTTACTATAGGAGAGAGACTGCGGGCCCAGGGCTTAGAGTATTTTTGTTCCCTAGATCTCCCCACATACCCTGGCCTAGTTAGGGAGTTCTACGGTACTGTACATAGGGGCGATGGGGGTATCGAGGGCACGGTAGCCGGTGTCCCATTGTTCATTTCGGAGGATATCATTGCTCAGGTCCTCCATCTTCCACAAGTAGGGGTGGCTCCCACACACCCCGAGGATAGGACTGAGGCCCTTACGGCCATTCTAGGTCATCCACCTTAGTCCCCCTTAGATGAGGTGTCCGCTAGCTCACTTTCAGTTGAGATGCGGCTTCTCTTGAGTATCATCTCTAGGTCCCTCTTTCCGAAGACTGGCCGCTTCGATTTTGTATCTGAGAGAGACCTAGCTCTTATGTTCTACATCCTCCAGGACACCCCAATCAACTTTCCCAAGATGATGTATAGATACCTATGTGAGCCACTAGATAGACCTAGGCTCACCCTCCCCTATGGCATGATGTTCACTCTTCTATTTAGGGAGGCTGAGATTCCCATTCTTGAGGGGGAACCCTCTCGCGCATTGCGATGGACAGATTGCATGCGTCCGGGAACCCTACACAGGATGGGGTTTCGGAAGGTCGAGAGAACCTGGGTTAGGAAATCATCCACCTCCACACATACCACCAGACCTTCCCCCAGTCCTGACCCAGACTCAGACTATCCTACCTTTCCCTCCACTTCTGCTCCCACCACCTCAGCCGGACCCTCCTCCTCAGCTCCACCTACTCAGCCCATGGAGGTCCGGATCGCTCCTGAGCAGCTCCGGGAGTTGCGGCAAGAGATAGTTAGAGATCTCCGGGATGACCTACTTAGGGATCTCCGGGGTTCAGTGCCTGCTCCTTCTCCTGCACCTTCTTCAGCGTTGGTCCCTTCTCTGTCAGCCGTGGCTGAGATGACGGCCCATGTGCGGGAAGAGATCTACAATGTAAGGTTCATGATCCAAGCCCAGTTCCACAGCATGAGCGAAGTCACGAGCACCACTCGAAAGATGCGCAATGACATGCGACACGACATGGGCACCACTACCCAGGGGGCCGAGCGCTTGGCGAATGTGCTCATCGCCAAGCTTGACACACTTCAGCAGTCAGTGACCGAGCTTGATACGACACATAGTAGGGCCACCTCGGCCATTATCCGACAGCTCGAGCACGTCACCAATGCAGTCACACTACTTGCAGAGCGCATGCCCCGGGGAGCCGCATCCTCCTCGAGGAAGCCTTAGATATCTTTTTGTATTTTGACATGTATTCTTTTTGCTTTACTTATTGTATTCACAAATGTATTTACATACACATCAATACAATGAGTAGACATATTCTCTTCAATTTTGTGCAATTTGCTCTCTAAATGATTGCGTGTTATACTCACTTCCTTTTTGATACGATGACAAAAAGGGGGAGAAATATTTAATAGATATGTAAATGGAATCAACATAAAAGAAATCAAAAATTAAAACATAATTTGTTCTTAGTGGATTTGGTACCTCGAGGCTCATTATCTCTCTGTTGGGGCTCCTAATGGAGTAATCTCCAGAATCTATTCAAGGGATATTCGGAGATTAGTTGAATCTTAATCAAGAACAAATTGACAGATTTTTCCTCTAAAAACCAAAAATTTCAGTTCAAAAACTTCAATGCATTAAAAGGAAATTCAGAGAATCAAAACAAAGTAGAATGCATATGTTGAGGGGGAGAATCTGAATTTTTAAGAAAGTCAAATCATTAAATATATATAAGCCAAACAATTGAGTGCATGACATGAAGGCTTATATAATTCCAAATGAAAGGGGGAGCTTTAACTCCAAAATTTATTGTTTCACACCTTTCAAGTTTGGATAAATTAAAAAACCAGACACTTGAATTCATTTATAGATTTCATTTCCTTGTTTATTGAGCAATTCACTTTACATATACTCAATGTTTTGTCATCATCAAAAAGGGGGAGATTGTGGAGTGATTGATTAAAACCCTATTTGATTTTGATGAGCTCAAAGCATTTGAGTATATCTTTTGTTTACTAATGAATTCAATTGAGTGTTTCAGTGAAAATCTTGTCTAAGTGTTTCTAAACTTGGTTCAAGATATTTTGGATAAGTTAAGAAGTCAGTTTGAACCAAAGTCTGAGACTCGAGTCGACTCCGGGATATTACGAGTCGACTCCAAGCGTATCAGAATCACTGGCACGGGCTCGAGTCGACTCCGGATCATTACGAGTCGACTCCGACTGAGAACTGACAGACGAACAGAAAGACTCAACTCAAAACCTGTCAGCGAGTCGACTCCTGAAGTGCGCGAGTCGACTCCGATGATTACCGAGTCGACTCCGGAGTAGTATGAGTCGACTCCAAGGAGTTACAGACAGAAAAGTCAGAGAGCGATTTTCGACCCTGAGATTCGAGTCGACTCCTGTGGAACGCGAGTCGACTCCGATGGTTGGCAGGTCGACTCTCAGTGGTACACAAGGCAAAAGTCAGAGAGCAGTTTTTCGGACTCTGAGATCCGAGTCGACTCCCGCAATGCGCGAGTCGACTCCGAGACAGCGCGATCCCAAAAAGACAGAAGACCGAATTATTGTCTCTGGGAGCCGAGTCGACTCCCAGACAGCTCGAGTCGACTCCAAGGCAGCGCTACATCAAAAAGGCAGAAGGCTGTGTTTCGGAAACTGAGAGCCGAGTCAACTCTGGAACAGTTCGAGTCGACTCCAAGACTGGACGAGCCAAAAGACAGAAGATCGGGAGTTCGGGCTCTGAGCGCCGAGTCGACTTCCAGGATTGTCGAGTCGACCCGAGTGGGCCAAGTTGAAAAATTAGCTCCATGGACTTCATGGGATGAGCCGACTCCGAAAATGGCAAGTCAGCTCCAGAAGTTGGCGAGTCGACTCCGGGTTAAGTCGAGTCGACTCCCAGTCGCGGAGGTCACTTTAATTCAAATCCGGAACAGTTGCCGAGCCGACTCCAGAAAAGCATGAGTCGACTCCCGCTACAGCCGAGTCGACTCCAGATCGCGCGAGTCGACTCCGACCCCAACGGACATATTGTCAGGATGTGCAGAGTGTGCAGAACGGATAGAAAAAGGTGTCTAACGGCTAGTTTCCGTGGGGGATGGCTTAAATAGCCACATAGGACTGTAGCAAGGCAGAGAAGCACCATTCCACTCAAAGAAATCAAGCATCCTATCTCTGCCAACTGGTTTTCAACAGAAAAGAAGGAAGAGCGCCATTAACTACATCCAGCTACCTCTTCCCAGCATTTAAAGAAGTCTCCTCCTGCCTTCAAGTCGACCAGACATTCAAGAGGAGACTCACAGTTCAAGAAGCCCTTCTCTATTCCAACTCAAAAGTGTTTGAGGGCTCTTAACTTCTCTCTAGTTTATATTGCTGTATATCTGCTTTTTAGAAGCTCTGTTTTTCTGTTTGTCCTTGTTCTTTCCATCTTGTCTTTGCTTGATTCAATCAGGGGATTGAATCAAGAGTGTGTAGAGGTTGGTTGGTGAGCCGAGGGTAAAACCAACGTGTAAGGATTCGATTGTGATCCCGGAAAAACAATCGAGGTGGTTCTAGTCGGTGAGCCTGGGAAAACCGACCGAGTTCGTTGTGAGCTCGTAAAACAACAAGTTGGGTTGTGAGCTTGTAAAACAACTGGCTGTAATCCAAGGGTTATAGTGAATTCCCAAGTGAGACTTGGGGAGTGGACGTAGGAGCAAGGGTTAGCTCCGAACCACTATAAACATTGTGTTTGTGATTGCTTGTGTCTCTCTCTCTCACTCTCATTTCACTCACAGCACATAGCAACTAATTAATCATCTTGCAAAAGTATTAATTAGTCATCCTCAAATGTTTTAATTGCAAAATTATTTTAAAACCCAATTCACCCCCCCTCTTGGGTTGTCTATCTGGGCAACAAGATTGTTTTTTTTTTATTTTTCAGAAGATATTTACTAAAACAAAATGATGTTGTTGTTGGTAGAAACATATTTCAATTAAATTATCTAGGCATAGAGCATTACAAATTATATTTGAATAAGATCCTCAATTTATCTGAATATTGAAAACTCACAATTCAAAACATCATGCCACATGCGAAACATAGTATGTATACCATTAAAGTATTAAGAACAAGTATGTCAAGGATCAAAATCAATTCTTTTCAAATAAAATTCCTTCTATTTAAATACAATTTAGCACTGATTTTATCCTTAAGGTGTGTTTTCAAGTGATTGAAACTTCATTTGGTTTTTCACAACCTTCTTATATATTTTCATTTATTTGTCATTCATTCCCGATTTTTTTTTTAATTTCTTTCTTTACCCACTCAATGAACATTTTGATTATCTTCATTTGTTTTTCGGTTTTACTTTTCTATGCTCTATATTCTATTTGCTTCCTATCCGGTGAAGTTGGAAGGGGCATGAAGTACTACCACTAGCCTCCCTCTTGTGCCGTTCCTAATATGCCCTACATCGAATAGTTGGGTCAAATAGTGCCGAGTACTACCACTAGCCTCTCCATTGACACCATCCCTATGATGAGCAATATAGAAAGGTTAAATCGTTCTCTTTAAAAATATTCACTCCAAACTCTTCCTGTTTAAATATAATTAATTACGGATTTTATTTCTTCCAAAAGAATGCTCATACAAGTCTCACAAATGTGCTGAATATATTATGCTTGTTTTGCTTTTCCTTAAGATTGGAGTATTTGCTTTTACTTTTCTTGAATAATGTTCATTTTCCTTTCTTTATCTCTCTCTCTTTTTGTTAGTCTCAAGTAATTTACATGAAAGAGCAGAATAAAGAAATAATCTAATGTATCATCTAGATGTATATCATGCAAACAACATTTTAATTATGCTCAAGAATTCATAGTTTATTATAAGTTATTTTAAATCAAAATTTGAAGCATAAACTTGTGTATTTCGTGGTTATGCATTACATAGGCAAAGGTATATTTCAATTTAGGCAAACCATAAAATAATTTCCAAAAGCATAAGTTAGTCAATACATCTGTAGGCATGATATCAAAAAATTAGTAATTAAAGACTTTAATCATACCACAATCAGATTTAAGTTATTTGTAAACTTTTGATTGAAGAAGGTCCTCTCTCTTGTTTGCATATGAATGTTTATTGTATCTTACGTGGAGGTATCCTTCAAGTTGAAATTTCTCATTTTCTTGCACAAGGATCCTGCATTATTAACAAAATCTTTTTCTTTCTTGAAGGAAAGTCATTAGTTTCTTCAAGATACAAAACATTCATATAACGTATTTCTTAACTAGATGACTCAACATAAGATATGGCAATAATTGAATATTGAGTCACTTTACTCAAGAGATTGCCTAGATACAAGCATGCACATGTCACTTGAACTAAAGAGATAGTTTCATTAAGCAAGATGGTTCAAGGACAAGCATGTGAGGCAACAGGAAGATTCATCAAGGTCAAATCAATTTCTTGTTTTCAGAATTAATTCAGCTTAGATTCTATTTGCTTAAGATAATTATCAATAAGACATGCTAGCTAAGTTTTAATCAAATTTTCTTAAACAGTTGTTTCTCTCATAATTCAGATTGTTACATAGAAGCAAAATGACAAACTATATTATCAATAAAAGATCTAGTTTTAATAAGAATAAAATGAATTGATATTTCTACAACTAGTATCTTTTCATTGAATATTCTATATTGCTTGAAGTGTAATATCCAAAGAAACATTTGTTTTAATGGATTTAGCATATCTTTCATTGTTGACAGCATAACATGTACAACTGTAAAATATGAAAGTATGCAACTTTTGATTTTCTATTTTTTTTGAGTTCACAAGGGTTTTTCTTCAAAAATAGATTTAATAGAAAACCTTATAATATGACAATTTGTGATGATAGCAAAAATCAATTAACCAAGTTACTATCACGAAGCATTGTTATTACACAAATTTTTCAAGGGTTCTATTTTTATGTTTTACAACTCCTATATGCAATGGTGTTCTTGGTGCAAGAATAATTGTATTCAATACCATTTTCTGTACAAAACTTATCAACAAATTGGTTTTCAAACTATGCCATGATACTTCTTTATTTTCATAGTTTGTAAACCTTTTTCATTTGAAACCTTTTGTAAGTTTGTGCCAAAGTAGAAAATATTTCAATTTAAGTGCCAAGAACAAAGCCAACGTTAGTTTTGAGAAATCATTCACAATTACAAAATCAAGAAGCTTATCTCCTAGGTTCACTATCTTAGAGATCCAAATAGGTTCTTGTGGAGAATTTTCAAGGACTAAGAGGTGAAAACAATGTTTTCAGATTTAGAAATGATTCTAGTTTGTTTCCCTAGATGACATGCATAGCAAACTTTAACCTTGCAGAAATTAATCTATGTAAGCCAATGACAAGATCTTTTGAGATTAAGTACATACTAGCATGAGTTGATTTTATATGCCAAAATAGTTTCTTTAATCTTGGTATTCATAGTGCATATATTCAAAGGCATACCAAGTATACATTCTCATGTCTATGATCAATAAAAGATAATGCCATGGATAAAAACTCTCAATCAAACATATAGAGAATTTATAAAGTTATTCTTAATAAATTGATTAATCATTTAGCAACTTATCCAACAGTAAGTAAAGCATACTATAAAATAAAATGAATTGATTATATATATATATTACCTATATCACAAAATTGATTAATACCTGCAATTCATGTTTTAATCAGATACTAAGACAAAGAGAATGATAAAATGCAAGGATTATTATTTTCATTATTATTTTCATTTCAATTACTTTTTTTAAGTATACTTTAAGTTTCATTCTTTAATATGTGTCTAGAGCACCCAATGTCCAAATTAACTGTTGGAGCCTTGAGTGCTAGACACACCTGCAGAAAATATTCAGGTTTTCAATTTAGAAATCCAAGCTCTTTTGGTTCCTTGCAGGTTAGCTATAATTGTTCCTTTTGGAACCCACATTTTCTTAGTAGCTATTTTATCCATAGACTTGCAGATTTTAGGATTACAAAGAATATATTTCTGCATCCTCTTGTTAAATTTAACAAACATAGATTTAATATGAGGAGTAGATAAACCTTCAGTTTTCTGTTTTTGCCTTTTAGGTTCATCAAATTTGTAATGTACAGATTTAGGAACAGAAGAGATTTTGCTTAGCTTTTGTTCCTGTTTATCAGCATTATAAGAATCTGTTTTAAAATAATTAGAAACTATTTTAACAAACATATTCTTGAAAGATTTTTGAATGTACCAAGGTTGATATTCCAATCCAACTTTACTAAATCCAGCTCTTTGATTATTTATTATTAGGTTCAACTTTTCAGAATTGAAAGTAAATCTTTCAACAATAGGTCTCAATTTGTCAACTTCTTTAGTTAATCTTCTATTATCTTCTGAAAGTAATTCATTGTTTTTCTTAAGTTTATCATGGCTTTCAGTGAGAAGTTGGTTTTTCTGATTTAGTTCTTTATTTTTTTCAATTAAAATTTTAGTTTCATTAGTATGTTTCTTAATTAGAGTTTCATATAATTAGACAGTTTCAGTTTTTCCTTTACTAGGGTTTTCTTTTCATTCTTCAGGTTCTTGTTTTTACAAATGAGTTTCTTATATTCTTTCATTAGATCACGAAATGCATCATGTAACTCATCAAGTGTAAAATCATTTTCAATTTTATCACATACTTCATATTCAGAAGAGGAGACACTTTGTGTTTCAATACATACCTCGCCCTTGTGTACCACAAGGCATAGGTTTTCAATATCAGCTTGCATCTCTTCTTCTTCAGAGCTAATTTCAGTTTCACTAAAAATATTAGTGCTTTCATATTTAGCCTCTAGCATATTCCATATGTCTTTAGCTGTTATGCAAGAATGTGCAATTAACCTCATTCTCATCTAATGCATAATATAACAGCTTCATAGCTTTTGAATTTTGTTGGGTCATTTCCTTATTATGTTTAGTGTTTGTGTTTGTTCCATTGACTATAATACCCTATAAATTATAATCAAGTGATTGTATGAAGACGCGCATGCGTGCTTTCCACTGTGTGTAATTTATGCCATTAAATAGTGGAGGTCTATCAATCAATTGTCCTTATAGAAAACTATCTATTTGAGTTGTCATGATCTTTGGCTCTTTGACGGTTAGGTCAAAATCAATAGATAAGAAATTATAGAGCACCTGCTCTAATACCACTTGTTGCCCAAGGTGACAACCCAAGAGGGGGGGTGAATTAGGTTTTTCTAAATTTTTGGTGCTTTAAAAGTTTTCTTGTTAAGAGCGGTGGAAGCTTTCTTAAGTTATTTGTGGGAACTTACCCTAGAGCAAAAATCAAATATAAAGCAAGAATAAATATAAGAACAAGCACAACACAAACAAGACAATGTATAGTGGTTCGGTGCACCCCAAGCACCTACGTCCACTTCCCAAGCCTTTTTTTGGAAATTCACTATAATCCGTCGGATTACAGTTGGATTGTTTTCCGGGCTCACAATTCAAAACCTTTACAATTGGTTTTCCGGGCTCACCAATAAACCTCAATATTGGTTTTGCGGGCTCACCAATAACCTGAGTTGGTTTTCCGGGCTCACCAATAACCTGAGTTGGTTTTTTGGACGCACCAATAACCTACGTTGGTTTTGCGGGCTCACCAACAACCTACAATGTTGGTTTTACGGGCTTAACAACAAACCTTACAACAAGAGTAATAAGTAAAGAATGAAAGCTCCTAAAAGAGCAAATAAGGCAATTATAAACTACAAAGAAGAGTTTAGATAATGTTTATCACTTTGGAGGAGCTATTCTCTTCTTTGTCAAGCTTGCTTCACTTCACAAGGGTTGGTGGAGCTATTGATGACTCTTTGAAATTGCTCAACTACTTCCTTTTGGCTCTTAAGATGAAGCAATTGAATGAGGCTTGCTTTTCTAGGGTTTTCTCTTGAATATGCTTCTTGATTTCCAAAGGGTTCCTTCCTCTGATGAATAGTACCTCTTAAATGTGCTTCTTGATTTCCAAAGGGTTCCTTCCTCTGATGAATAGTACCTCTTAAATACTTCCTCAACCTCTAAAGAACACTTTTCTACCGTTGGAATATAGAAAGTAGCCGTTTATAGCCGTTGGGGACTTAAAAAATAATTCTGCAGAACTAGCCGTTGGGCTGTCACCTGTGCTGGGGTCGACCCAAACTTTTCTGGGGTCGACTCAAATCACTGTTCATCAGAAACTTTCACTGGGGTTGACTCCTGCTTCATTGGGGTCGACGCTTTCAGGAAACACAGAACCTTACATTTCAGCCGTTTTTCACTAGGGTCGACTCAACACTTTTTGGGGTCGACTCAAGGTACAGTGGGGTCGACCCTCTCAGAAATTTCAGAAATACAGTTTTGAACGACACAGCCTTGGGGTCGACTCATGTTCAGTTAGGGTCGACTCCATTGGGGTCGACTCAAGCATTCTTGGGGTCGACTCAATCTGGGGTCGACTCAAGGAAGGTTGGGGTCGGCCCTCTCAGTAAATTCTAGAGACTTGTTTTCTTGAGGCTTGAAGATGGGGTCGACTCAAGTAAGCTTGGGGTCGACTCAACTACTGTTCATCCGTGCCATTTTTGTAGAAGTGTGCCTGATGGTTTCATGATGTGCCGGGGTCGACTCCACCAATCTTGGGATCGACTCATTCCACACTTTGCTGCAACTTAAGGTTAGATTTGCACATTAAACATATAAAAGAAGTAACAACATTGCAAATCATTTCTTTCTCCTTAGGATACTTGGCACATTAAAGTTTAAGCTTATTAAGCATGTAAATGACAGAGTTAAGCTTCAATCAAAATATCTTGACTCTAAGGCATATTAAACTGTAAATTAGTTCTTTTCTCAAGTTCTTCCATTATAATTTGTTTTTAGATGTACTCTTGAAGGTTCTTTTAAATGTATCAAGCAAAGCGTATCAAGGATATATCAAATCTTTCTTCCTTACTCACTTATGTACTAGATTAATTGCGTTAATAGCATTAGTACTTCCATATGGCCTCAATGGCTTTGTAAGCATCAAAATAACACTAGGATCCTCAATTTCTTTCTATCAAAAAGTTACTTAAACTTTCATATCATGCTCTTGGTGCTTGTTCTAAATTAAATAGTGCTTTATCATGTTTGTAATGAATGTTTTTCAAATATAGGTGGTTATTTTTACATAGAACTTCTTTAATGATATAACCATACAGAAGTACATTCTACACATTCATTTGACAAAATACAAGGCTCATAAAGTAATCAACTGAAAATGGTGATCTTTTTGGCTTCTAAACATGCAAGGATTTCATCAAGATCTATTTCATATTTTCTTGATTGAATCTTTTAGTAATCACCAATTTTTCTTCATAAGTACATTTCTGAAAAACTCAATTTTATTCCAATTATAGTCAAGTTTTTAGATTTTCAACAAGATATCAAAATTTCATGTCTTTCAAAAGATTGCTCACACAAGTCTCACAAATGTTTTGAGTATACTTTGCTTGTTTTGCTTTTACATAAGATTTGAGTATTTATTTTTTACTTAACTTTTACTTTTCCTGAACAATATTCATTCTGTTTTCTTTATCTCTCTCTTTTTGTTATTTTCAAGTGATTTACATGAAAGAACAAAATAAAGAAATAATCTAATATGCTGCTGATGCGATCCGATAGAATTCGATCCGTATCTCAAGATTCTTGACTCTTCTTGATTTCTAGAAGGGTGGTTCCGACCTACTTTTGGATGCGATTTTTGAAGATCCGCCGTCAGATCGATCTCAATTCTGGCTATGTTGTAGGTCTCCGCGTTAGCTTTCCAACGGTAGGTCATGGGTCTAGAGAAGATGTCGGAATCTCAAGATGTCAACCTCCGACTGACGACTGCATAGGGGAGGATGGGCTGATAATCAAACGGGATGGAGTTGTTTGTAGAGGCTGGTAGGGATCAAGGAGGAGAGGAAGAAGAGGGAGAAGGTGGTGCAGCCGGACGAAGGAGGGGGCGGCGGCCTTGGACGGCGGCCTAGGGAGAGGAGGAAGGCGTCACAAGAAGAGAGGAGAGAAGGGAAGAGAGCTAGGGCAAAAGTCTCTCAATTAATTCTTCCCTCCTGAAATAGGTGCTCACCACATCTATTTATAGGTGGCTACCTGATCCCTTAACTTGACTTGATCTAATTGAATTCAAGAAACAACTAAACCCAAAGCGACTCTAACAAAGGCCAAGTTGGCTAGCCCGAGCAAGGCTATGCTGAAATAAAATTAATATCAAGGACTCAAAAGCAAAAATAACCCAATGATTCAGTCCGAGGCGGTCTAGTGGATCCAACCGCATCACTCCACCATGCTTCCCTTAACCTTGTCCTCAAGGTCGGAAGTCAGGAAAACGATCAAGTATCTCAGTCTCAAACTTTCATGTGGCCTGATCTTCTACTCTCCCCAGCCACTCCACTAGTATCTGGGTTTCCAATCATCCATCTACTCGTATTCTGCGCTTCGTCAGCACTCGAACCGGCTCCACTACCTCATTCTCCGATGGCTCATGTATGATCGGGCCGACAGATGTCTTGGATCCAAGCCGGGCCCTCAGAAGTGACACGTGGAATACCGGATGAACTCTCGATGTAGTCGGCAAGTTCCAAGTGATACGCCATGAGTCCAATGCGCTCCAAGATCTGAAAGGTCCCGTAGAAGCGATAAGAGAGCTTCTGGTTCGCCATAGGCCGCAGTGTCAACTGTTGATAAGGCTGCACCTTGATGTATACCCAGTCGCCCACCTCGTATACTGGATCTCTGTGCTTTCGATTATGTAGCTGCTTCATCCTGTTCTGCGCAGTCGTTATGTGAAACTTTAACCGCCGCAAGGTAGCGTCGCAATCTAAGAGCTCAAAATCTGCCTCTGTTCGGTCCACATGTGACAGTGGATCATAGACTCACAGCGTCGGTGGTACTCGTCCATACACCGCCTCAAAGAGTGTCATCCCTATGGCTGAGTGGAAAGCGGTGTTGTATGAATACTCAGCCCAAGGTAAATAAGAAAGCCACTCTCGGGGCCGATCACCAATCATACAATGCAAGTACTGCTCGTTGCAGCGGTTTACCACCTCCGTCTGCCCATCAGTCTGAGGGTGGTAAGTCGAGCTCATGGCAAGCTTCGTCCCTTGCTGTTTGAAGTAAGCCTGCCAGAATGCGCTAACAAAAATGCGGTCATGATCAGAAACAATAGTCCAAGGCATACCATGTAATTGACCAACGTCCTGTATGTAGACCTCTGCCACTCGTCGAGCAGAAAATGGATGTGCGAGCACCGAAAAGTGGGCATACTTGCTGAGGCGATCCACAACGACCATCATCACTGAGTACCCTCGAACTAATGGCAGCCCCTCAATGAAGTCCATCGACACATCCTCCCAAACCTGATCAGGAATCGATAAAGGCTGAAGTAGACCCGCAGGTCGCAGTGAATCCGCCTTCGCCCTTTGGCACACATCGCATTGCTGTACAAAAGCTCTGACCGCTGCCTTCATGCCTACCCACGTACAGCTCTGGCTCAGCCTCTTGTAGGTCCTGAAAAATCCCTTGTGTCCAGCAAAAGGAGTATCATGAAAGTGCTGGATCAATACCTGCCGCAAAACTGAATCAGTGGGCACGCGGATCAACCTGTGGTCCAGAATCAACCCATCTCGGTCCTCCATCTTGGGGTGACTGCTCGGGTCTGCTGCCAACTCCCTCTGGATCTGTACTAGGTCCGGATCCCAGCATGTGGCGGTCCTCAAGTCTGAAATAAAAGGGAAAACCGGTGTAGTCAAAGACGCCAACTCGCCGGACTCGGGTTGGCGCGATAGTGCATCCGCCACTCGGTTTTCTGCACCTTTTTTGTATACCATCTCATAGTCATAGCCGAGAAACTTCGACACCCACCTCTGCTGGGCTGGAGTATGTATGCGCTGCTCAAGAAAAAATGGGAGGCTCTGCTGATCAGTCCGAATGATGAATCGGCGGCCGAAAAGGTACGGCCTCCACTTTATGACTGCATGGATGACCGCCATCATCTCCCTCTCATATGTGGACAGTGAGCGGGTCCTAGGGGACAACGCCTTGCTCATGAAAGCAATTGGCCGTCCCTCCTGTCAAAACAGCACCAATGCCGGCACCGGAAGCATCGCACTCGACTACAAACGGTTTGGCAAAATCGGGTAGCGCCAAAATCGGGGCTATCGTCATGGCTTCCTTGAGCTTCTCGAACGCTTCCATCGCTGCCTCGGTCCATCTAAACTCGCCCTTTCGCAGCAGCAGGGTCAGCGGCACGGCGATCTTTCCATATCCCTCCACAAACCGGCGGTAATAACCGGTTAGGCCCAAAAATCCTCGTAGCTCCTTTTGGTTCTTGGGCAGCGGCCACTCAGTCATGCAATGTATCTTTGCTTGGTCCGCCTCCACACTTGTAGCAGAGATGACATGGCGTAGGTACTCAACCTTCGGCTCGGCCCATAGGCACTTGGATCGCTTCACCTTCAGCTGAAATTTCTGCGCAGAATTTTCAGCACTTCCTCCAAGTGCTCTAGGTGCTCCTGCCATAAACGACTGTAAACCAGTATGTCATCGAAGAATACAAGGACATACTGTCGTAGTAATAGTCTGAATATGTCATTCATGAGCCCCTGAAACATCGTTGGTGCGTTGGTGAGGCCGAACGGCATCACCCGAAACTCATAATAGCCATCGTGTGTCCGAAACGCCATCTTGTGCACATCTTCGGGCCTGACGCGGATCTGGTGGTATCCGGCTTGAAGATCAAGTTTGCTGAAGTAGGCCGCACCAGCAAGCTCATCCAACAACTCCTCTATGACTGGAATCGGGTATCGGTTCTTAACGGTGATCGCGTTAAGTGCCCGGTAGTCGACGCAGAATTGCCGCGTCCCATCCTTCTTGTGTACCAGCAGCACCGGCGATGAATATGAGCTTCTACTGGGTTGAATGATGCCGCTCTCCAACATCTCTCGTACCATCTTCGAGATCTCCTCCTTCTGAACGTGCGGGTAGCGGTAAGGTCTCACATTTGCTGGTTCAGCTCTCGGTACGATCTCTATGTGATGATCGTGCTCCCTCTCGGGTGGAAGACCATGAGGTTCTTCAAATAAATCAGCGAACCCCTATAAGAGAGTGTTAGAAGTATGCCCTAGCAGCCAATTTGGCTGACGCATTATTTTATTCTGAAACATAAATTTGTACTTGACCTAATTATGAATTTATTAAGTTGGGCATTCTTTTCATTCATATTCTTATGTGTCCATGAATCATCCAAGGAATTAAAAAGATGATGACGCATATTCTCAAGAGTTAAGAATTTGAGGCATGTATCATTGGTGATTAATTCTTGAATTGCTTTTGATTGATGGATCATCACGAGGATGGGGATTAATCCGCTGAGATTAGTGCACATATTGCTTTCTTTGATGGACGAGTCTTGAGTCCACAGTGTAGGAGCACTGGAGCAATTGTGCAAGTGCTTGTTAGAGAACAAGGATACTAAGTGTGACCAAACAAGAAGTCACTTGGATGTTTTTCCACTCGTCAGTGACTTGCTTGATATTGTAGTAGTATGACTAGTCCTTTGACCTGCAGTGCTTCGGCTATTCACAGTGAGGTTATTGTAGTTTGCTGCACGTATACATAGTCTCTAGCCATATGAGTCCTTGTGGTGTAGATTGGTTGCAGTAGGTTCACTGTAGGAGTAGGGTATGCACCTACATGGAATCTATCGACCTTGATAGATAAGGAGTGATCCTATGTGATTTATAAGATCGAGTTCGTAAGACCTCGGCCGGAGCAGTATGTACAGTGGAAAAAGAGTTTTCCACTTCCGAACTTAAGTCGAATAAATCTAGACATATGACAGACGATGGGGTTCGACAAATTATCTATGACCTCCGTTCTGTAGGGATCCATGATAGAAGGACTGTATCATACGATAACTGCACCTAGAGGTTCATCATTCCATTCTGCTGGGTAGCCACTACATGCTGCTAGGTGTCACTGGTGGATGGTGAGACTCACAGGGACCATCTTGATGGTCGATGATCCCTACTGAGTTGAGTTGGAATTGTTCCAACCCATTGAAAGAAGTTTTCAATGATATTGTGATAGAGATCGCAATATATCTCACTACCAGACAGAATAGAACCTATGGGGTCACACACATTAGAGGTATTGATCGATCCGATGGTCGTATTGTGATTAGGAATTACAGATAATTAATTTGATTGATAATTGGTTAATCCACTAAGAGTTAGTGAGTTGAAGAAGGAATAATTATAATTGGATTACAAATTAATTTAATTAATTAGATTTAATTAATTGGACTTGATTATGTTAAATACGAATCCTACTTGGAGTAGGATTCCTAGAGTTCTAATTGGATTAGGACTCCAAATTAAATTAAAGTCCTACTTGGAGTAGGATTTCTAAAGTCCTAATTAGATTAGGACTAAAATTAAATAAATCCTAATTGGATTAGGATTTCTTAAGTCACAATTAATTTTAATCTAATAAATTAAGATGACTTCTAATTGGATTAGAATTGAAGAGTTCAATTGAGTCATGATTTAATTCGGTCCTAATTGGATTAGAACTTTTATAAGTCCAAATTGGTTCATAATTTGGTAGAGATCTAATTAGATTAGATCTCTAATTTGAGGGACCACCTAATCCTCATTAGATGAGGATTAGATGCACACAAGAGGAGGGGCGTACGCCCCCTCCTCTTATTTTTCTTTGGTGCGGCACTTGAGATAAGGATGGAGCTCCTATTTTTTAGGAGCTCCATACGCCATTTAAAAAAGGGGATAAGGGGGCAGCCGTACATGATGGTTTTTCCCCTCTCTCTTGGAGCCCTGCTTCAGCTGTGAACATCCTCCTCCTCTCTTTGAGAGCCGTACAAAACAAGAGAAAAAGTTTCTCTTATTCAGCTGCAAGGGAACACAAAAAGGGGTTGCCACGTTTGGGTATTTTTCTCTCCCTTTTGTGCCGTGAACCCCTCTCCCTGTTGGTGGTTTTTCAGCCGCAAAGAAAGAAAAAAAAAAAAAGGAAGGTGGCGTTGGCTTCTTCCCTTTCTCCTTCTTCCATCCAAAAGACAAAAGAAAAGGGGCAGCAAGATATGGGATCTTCTTCCTCCCTTTTCTAGTCCTTCTTCTTCCTCTTAAGATCAATCAAAGAGTTGATAGATCAAGAGAGGATTTCAGCCATAAAAACAAATCTCTGCAAGGGAGCTAGCACTCCGGGGAGATTCAGGTGTTTGGATTGGTCTTCTGCCTCATGTGGATACCCGTGGAGGCCGGACACGTGTGCGGCTTCAAGCGAACCTTCCAACAAATCCACGATCATCAGATTTGCGGTGTTCATCTACCCGCACAAGGTGAAGATCTAATCTTCCTAATCATGTAAAAAGTATTTAATTTTAATCTATCTACGAACGATGATTTTAAAATATGTTCATCCGATGAACGGGATCTCGCGCATGTCTTCCGCTGCCCGTAGAATTTTTCTGAAATTTTCTGCGGCGTGCGAGGGATTTCCAACAGAGAGCAGCTAAATCAGTAGGCATACCTGCCTCTGTCGTGGTCTCCATCGACAGAGGTAAGAGCTGCATCAAGTAGCTGCGTGCGCCGTGTTAGATGTATGCCCTAGAAGCCAATCTGGCTGACACATTATTAATTCTAGGGACATAATTTTGTACTTGACTATTTATTATTGAATAAATAAAAAGGCATCTTTTCATTCATATTATTTATGTGTCTATGAATCGTCCAAGAAATTAATAAGATGATGATACATATTCTCAAGAGTTAAGAATTTGAGCCATGTATCATTGGTGATTAATTTCTAAATGCTCCTGATCAATGGATCATCACGAGGACGGTGATCGATCCGAACAGTGCATAGATCACTTTCCTTCTGGATGGACGAGACTTGAGTCCACAGTGTAGGGACACTGAAGTGATAGTGCAGGTGCTTGTTAGAGAACAAGGGTACTAAGCGTGACCAAGACAAGAAGTCACTTGGATGTCTATCCACTCGTCAGTGACTTGCTTGATGTTGCAGTAGTGTGACTGGTCCTTTGACCTGCGGTGCTTCGGCTACTCACAGTGAGGTTATTGTAGTTTGACTGCACACATACATGGTCTCTAGCCATATGGGTCCATGCAGTGTAGATTGGCTGCAGTAGGTTCACTGTAGGAGTAGGGTATGCACCTACAAGGAATCTATCGACCTTGATAGAAGAGGAGTGATCCTATGTGATTTGTTAGACTGAGTTCTAAGACCTTGGCCAGGATAGTAATATAAAGTGGAGAAAGAGTTTTCCACTATCGAACTCAAGTCGAATAAATCTTGACATATGACAGACGATGGGGTTTGACGAGTTGTCCATGACCTCCGTCCTGTAGGGATCCACGATAGTAGGACTGTATCACACGTTAACTGCACCTAGAGGTTCATCATTCCATTCTGCTGGGTAGCCACTACATGCTGCTAGGTGTCACTGATGGATGGTGGGACTCACAGGGATTATCTCGATGATCGATAAATCCTAATGAGTTGAGTTGGAATCGTTCCAACCCATTGAAAGGAGTTTTCAATGATATAGTGATAGAGATCACAATATATCTCCCTACCAGTCAGAATAGAACCTATGGGGTCACACACACTAGAAGTATTGACCGATCCGATGGTTGAAAAGTGATTATGAATCACGAGTAATCAATTCGATTGATAAGAAGTTGAAGAAGGAAAGGGAATTAATTAATTGGACTTGAAACAAGAGTCCTACTTCGAGTAGGATTCCTAGAATCCTAATTGGATTAGGACTGGAAATCCTAGTTGGAGTAGGACTGGGATTCCTACTTGGAATAGGATTCCTGCAATCCTAATGAGATTAGGAGTTTTGAATCAAAATTAGATTCCTACTTGGAGTAGGATTCCTAGAGTCCTAATCGGATTAGGACTTCGGATTCAAATAAGAGTCCTAATTGGATTAGGACTAAAATTAAATATGTCCTAATTTAGATTAGGGTTTCTTAAGTCACAATTAATTATTAATCTAATGAATCAATAAGACTCCTAATTGGATTAGGATTGAAGAGTTCAATTGTGGAGTGATTGATTAAAACCCTATTTGATTTTGATGAGCTCAAAGCATTTGAGTATATTTCTTGTTTACTAATGAATTCAATTAAGTGTTTCAGTGAAAATCTTGTCTAAGTGTCTCAAGACTTGGTTCATAATTTTTGGATAAGTTAAGAAGTCAGCTTGAACCAAAGTCTGAGACTCGAGTCGACTCCAGAGTATCACAAGTCGACTCCAAGCGTATCAAGTTCACTAGCACGAGCTCGAGTCGACTCCGGATCAGTACGAGTCGACTTCGACTGAGAACAGACAGACGAATAGAAAGCTTTAACTCAGAACCTGTCAACGAGTCGACTCCCGAAGTATGCGAGTCGACTCCGATGTTCACCGAGTCGACTCCAGGGTAGTAAGAGTCGACTCCAAGAGGAATACAAAGAAAAAGTCAGAGAGCAGTTTTCGGGTCTGAGATTCGAGTCGACTCCAGTGGAATGCGAGTCGACTCCGATGGTTGGCAGGTCGACTCCAAAGACAGCAAGAGTCGACTCTCAGCAGTACACAAAGAAAAAGTCAGAGGGCAGATTCTGGACTCTGAGATTCGAGTCGACTCCCGCATTACACGAGTCGACTCCGAGACTCCGTGACCACAAAGAAGACAGAAGACCAAGTTACTGCCTCTGAGATTCGAGTCGACTCCCAGACAGCTAGAGTCGACTCCAAGGCAGCTTCACATCAGAAGGGCAGAAGACCAAGTTTCGAAAACTGAGAGCCGAGTCGACTCCGAGGAAGCTCGAGTCGACTCCAAGACTGGACGAGCCAAAAGACAGAAGATAGGGAGTTCGGGCTCTGAGCGCCGAGTCGACTCCCAGGACAGTCGAGTCGACTCGAGTGGACCAAATTCAAAAATACGTCCACGGACTTCATGGGATGAGCCGACTCCGAAAATGCCAAGTCAGCTCCAGAAGTTGGCGAGTCGACTCCGGGTCAAGACGAGTCGATTCCCAGTCTCGAAGGCAACTTTAATTCAAATCTGGAACAGTTGCCGAGTCGACTCCAGAAAAGTATGAGTCGACTCCCGCTACAGTCGAGTCGACTCCTGATCGCGCGAGTCGACTCCAACCCAGCAACGGACACATTGTCAGGCTGTGCAGAGTGTGCAGAACGGGCAGAAAAAGGTCTCTAACAGCTAGTTTCCGTGGGGGTTGGTTTAAATAGCCATAGAGGACTGTAGCAAGGCAGAGAACAACTATTCCACTCCAAGTAATCAAGCTTTCAATCTCTGCAACTTGTTCTTCAACAAAAAAGAGGGAAGAGCAGCATTAACTGCATCCTCCTACTTCTTCCCAACATTGAAAGAGCCTTCTCCTGCATTCAAGTTGACTACACATTCAAGAGGAGACCCGAAGTTCAAGAAGCCTTCCTCTTCTCCAACTTAAAAGCGTTTGAGGGCTCTTAACTTCGTTATTGTTCATATTGCCATTTATCTGCTTTTGAGAAGCTGTATTTTTCTGTTTGTCTCTTTTATCTACACCTTTGTCTTTGCTTGGTTCAATCGGGGCATTGAATCAAGAGTATTGAGGTTGGTTGGTGAGCCGAGTGTAAAACCAACGTGTAAGGGTTCGATTGTGATCCCGGAAAAACAATCGGGGGTTGGTTCTAGTTGGTGAGCCTGGGAAAACCGACCGAGTTCGTTGTGAGCTCGTAAAACAACAAGTTTGGTTGTGAGCTTGGAAAACAACCGGCTGTAATCCAAGGGGTTATAGTGAATTCCCAAGAGAGACTTGGGGAGTGGACGTAGGAGCAAGGGTTAGCTCCGAACCACTATAAAAGCTTTGTGTTTGTGATTGCTTGTCTCTTACCATTACTCTCATTTCATACACATCACAGCAACTAATTAATCATCTTGTAAAAAGCATTAATTAATCACCCACAAATGCTTTAATAGTTAAAATTATTTTAAAACCCAATTCACCCCCCCTCTTGGGTTGTCTATCTGGGCAACATCAATTGAGTCAAAATTGATTTAAGTTCTAATTGGATTAGGACTTACCTAGATTGGATCCAAATTGGTTCACCCTTGGCTAAGCCTAATTGGATTAGGGCTTGACCACATTAGGGCATTCCAATCCCTACCTGTTGCCCAAGGTGACAAGCCAAGAGGGGGGGGGTGAATTGGTTTCTTCTAAATTTTGGTGCTTTAAACGTTTTCTTAATTAAGTGCGGTGGATGCTTCCTTAAACTATTTGAATGATTTAAACTAGTGCAAAGATAGAAGATGATGCAAGAATAAACGTAAGCACAAGCACAACACAAACACAACAATATATAGTGGTTCGGTGCTCTCCTTAGCACCTACGTCCACTCCCCAAGCGTCCCCTTGGGAATTCACTATAATCCCGCGGATTACAGTTGGATTGTTTTCCGGGCTCACAATCCAAAACCTTTGTTGGTTTTACGGGCTCACCAACGAACCTATACACTTGGTTTTCCGGGTTCACCAAAAATCTTTGTTGGTTTTGCGGGCTCACCAACGAACCTATACATTTGGTTTTCCGGGTTCACCAAAAACCTTTGTTGGTTTTGTGGGCTCACCAACGAACCTATACACTTTGGTTTTCCGGGTTCACCAAAAACCTTTGTTGGTTTTGCGGGCTCACCAACGAACCTTTACAAAGTGTTTAATAACAAAAGAAAAGATTCAAACTCCTAAATGAGCATATGAAACAATATGAACTACAAAGAAGAGTTAGAAAGTATTTATCGCTTTGAAGTCGCTTTGCTCTTCTTTGTCAAGGATGCTTCACTCTTCAAGGGAGGATGGAGCTCTTGATGACTCTTTGAATCTGCTCAACCCCTTTCTTTTGACTCTTGAATGAAGCACTTGGATGAAGCTTGCCTTGCTAGGGTTCTCTCTTGAATGCACTTGATGTATTTTCCCAAAAGCTTGCTTCCTCTGATGAATACTCCCTCTTAAATACTTCTCCAACCTCCAAATAGTCCTTTCTGACCGTTGGATTGAAGAAACTAGCCGTTTATAGCCGTTGGGAGTCCAAAAAGCATTTCTGCACAACTAGCCGTTATGTTCAGCCCGTGTTTGGGTCGGCTCAACCTGTCCTTGGGTCGACCCAACCTTCACTTGGGTCGACTCAAACATTCCTTGGGTCGACCCTCTCAGAAACCACAGAAACCTCAATTTCAGCCTTCCTTCCCATGGTCGACCCAACCATTCTTTGGGTCGACTCAAAGTTCACTTGGGTCGACTCAAATTCTTCTTGGGTCGACCCTCTCAGTAATTCCAGAGAACCGTTTTCTGTCTGTCTTTCTGTCTTGCCCTTTGGGTCGACCCTCTCAGAGTTTGGGTCGACTCAAGCTTGGGTCGACTCAACCACTGTGTGGGTCGACCCTCTCAGTAAATCCAGAGAGCATTCTTCTTGTTAGATGTATGCCCTAGAAGCCAATTTGGCTGACACATTGTTGATTCTAGGGACATAATTTTGTACTTGACTGTTTATTATTGAATAAATAAAAGGCATCTTTTCATTCATATTATTTATGTGTCTATGAATCGTCCAAGGAATTAATAAGATGATGATACATATTCTCAAGAGTTGAGAATTTGAGCCATGTATCATTGGTGATTAATTTCTAAATGCTCCTGATCAATGGATCATCACGAGGACGGTGATCGATCCGATCAGTGCACAGATCACTTTCCTTCTGGATGGACGAGACTTGAGTCCACAGTGTAGGGACACTGAAGTGATAGTGCAGGTGCTTGTTAGAGAATAAGGGTACTGAGCGTGACCAAGACAAGAAGTCACTTGGATGTCTATCCACTCGTCAGTGACTTGCTTGATGTTGCAGTAGTGTGACTGGTCCTTTGACCTGCGGTGCTTCGGCTACTCACAGTGAGATTATTGTAGTTTGACTGCACACACACATGGTCTCTAGCCATATGGGTCCATGCAGTGTAGATTGGCTGCAGTAAGTTCACTGTAGGAGTAGGGTATGCACCTATAAGGAACCTATCGACCTTGATAGAAGAGGAGTGATCCTATATGATTTGTTAGACTGAGTTCTAAGACCTTGGCCAGGGCAGTAATATAAGGTGGAAAAAGAGTTTTCCACCATCGAACTCAAGTCGAACAAATCTTGACATATGACAGACGATGGGGTTTGACGAGTTGTCCATGACCTCCGTCCTGTAGGGATCCACGATAGTAGGACTGTATCACATGTTAACTGCACCTAGAGGTTCATCATTTCATTCTGCTGGGTAGCCACTACATGCTGCTAGGTGTCACTGGTGGATGGTGGGACTCATAGGGATTATCTTGATGATCGATAAACCCTAATGAGTTGAGTTGGAATCGTTCCAACCCATTGAAAGGAGTTTTCAATGATATTGAGATAGAGATCACAATATATCTCACTACCAGTCAGAATAGAACCTATGGGGTCACACACACTAGAAGTATTGACCGATCCGATGGTTGAAATCGTGATTAGGAATCACAAGTAATCAATTTGATTGATAAGAAGTTGAAGAAAGGAACAAAGGGAATTAATTAATTGGACTTGAAACAAGAGTCCTACTTCGGATAGGATTCCTAGAGTCCTAATTGGATTAGGACTGGGAATCCTAGTTGGAGTAGGACTGGGATTCTTACTTGGAATAGGATTCCTACAATCCTAATGAGATTAGGAATTTTGAATTAAAATTGGATTCCTACTTGGAGTAGGATTCCTAGAAATCCTAATTGGATTAGGACTTCGGATTCAAATAGAGTCCTAATTGGATTAGGACTAAAATTAAATACATCCTAATTGGATTAGGATTCCTTAAGTCTAAATTAATTATTAATCTAATGAATCAACATGACTCCTAATTGGATTAGGATTGAAGAGTTCAATTGAGTCATGGTTCATTCAAGTCCTAATTGGATTAGGACTAGCATAGATTGAACCCAAAATTGGCTAATCCTAATTAGATTAGGATTAAACCATGAGAGAGGCACCTAATCCTCTTTGGAAGAGGATTAGGCTAACCAAGTAAGAGGCGCATCAGCCCCTCTCCAATTGGTTAGGGCGACAAGAAGAGAGAAGGGGCCGGCGCTCCAAAGAAAGAAGGTTGTCAAGGGCTCCTAACTTGTAGGAGCCCTTGATGCTTATAAAAAGGGACCTAGGGCCGGCGCCCTAGGTGTGTGCTCTCTTCCCCCTCTTGCTGCCGCCACCAGCCCTCTCCTCTCTTAGTTCAACCGCAAGCAAGGGAAAAGGATCTCCAAGTGTTGGCGGCCTCCTCCCCTTCCCTTCCTTCATCCAACGCAAGGAACAAAAGAAGGCTGCGTGGGGTTCTTTCTTCTTCCTCATCTTCATCCTTCTTCTTCCTCCTCTCAAGCACAATCAAGGGTTGATTGAAAGAGAGGAAATCAGCCATCAAAAGAAGTCTTTGCAAGGGAGCTAGCACCCCGGGAAGACAAGAAAGATTTGATCGGTCCTCTACTTCGTGTGGATACCCGTAGAGGCCGGACGTTTGAACGGCTTCAAGCGAACCCTCTTCCAAAAATCACGAATTCAGATTTGCGGTGATCATCTACCCGCGCAAGGTGAAGATTTGATCTTCCTAATAGTTTTAAAAGTTTTTAATTCTTACCTAATTACGAAAGGTCTCGAAACAACGTTCATGCGATGAACGTCGAACCCGTGCATGCCGATTCCGCTGCCATCTGAAAAATTTTTGAAATATCAGCGGCATGGGCGGGTTCCCAACAGTGGTATCAGAGCCTAGGCTTCGTAGATTAAGGTAAGAATTAAATATCTAAAGGCTTATTAGATCTGAAAATTGAATGATCATGCATGCTGAAAAATTCTGCATGCAGATTTTCAGGGGTGCTGATTTTTTGCATGCTGATTTTTATGTGATAAAAAGATGATTCTAAATGCATTGTTAATGGGATTACAAAGTTTAGAATCATGATTAGCATGATCAGCGACCTATGTCATGATACAATCAGTTAGTTTTCATATCTGAAAATTATAATTGTTGCATACGGTGATGATCATAGGATTCAAACCCTTTTGGTATCAAATGTAATGACCTGCGATGTGATCTGCGATGTCATGTAATTTTTCAGATGCTTGCATGCATCTTATTTGATGTTTTGAGAGGCCTGCGTGCCTCCTAAAAGGAGATGTAATTTATTTTTATTTTTATTTTACATCTGGTTGTATTTCTGTGATGTGATGTACATCAACGATCAAGTTGAAGCAAAGGCATGAGATGAAAGGTGATCTAAGCGGTTGATGGCGATGGGATCAAGAGTTGATCAAGGATCGAATCAAGGAGGCTTAGAACCAATTCAAGAGTTGAAGACCACTTGATCAATTGATGTGCATGTGCTTGTAATACGACCTAATTAGAATCCATGATCATCACCTATTTAAAGTTTAACTTTATTTGATGCTGTGATTATAACTGCCTGTGATGCGCCGTTTGCATGTGATGTGAATGAGAGTCGGGTAGATAGGCTTACATGTGATGTAGCAAACCCAATTGAGACCTAAATCAAAACCTCCTCAATCAAGTCGAGAGTGAACCGACATGAGCAAGTCATATTAGATTAATTGATCTAATTGGTGTCTAGGAAAGCATGAAAGGTGGTTACTTAATTAGGACCTTACTCTCTGAGTAAGGGGAGCCTCCCACCTGCTTACCTGGCCAATTGTTCGATTACCTCTTATGAAGGGCTCAAGTTGCAAACACTAAGACCTGATTAACCAATATTAAGTCAATAGGTCTTCCACTGTAGTAGAGCTGCTAAGGCCTTTCTGATGTTGATTTGTCTCGGCTGGACACAGTGGTCAAGTTGCATCGGAGGGCTGGACCTCTCTATAGACATGAGATGTTGTAGGGTAAAGGTGGGGTTGGGCACCAATAACTGTTAGGTGAGGACCCAATGACGACTTTATTCCTACGGTTATACGGTGGGTCTGACTTAACTAAGAAATGGGACCAATAACTGTTAGGTGAGGTCTTCATGGCTTAGAGACCAAGTTACACTGCAACATGCTTGAGAAGCATTGTACAAGAGTTGTACACTCATCCATCTATGTGTCACCAATAACTGTTAGGTGAGGTGGCATGTAAATTGGTGGGACCGCAGTACCCACTAGAAACCCTAGTCGTGTGGGATTTCCGTTTCCCTACCAGGGGAGTGTGAGGGATTCGAGAAAATAGTGGGAGTTACATTTGTTCTAAAAGACCTTAGAACAGATTAGGATCAAGTACAAAAGTCTAACTAGAATCTTTACTCTCTGCAGATACAATGTCAGCTTCAAACCCTTTGACCCGTATTCTTGAGACCAACCGACTGACCGGAACCAATTACAAAGACTGGCTTAGAAATCTCAAAATAGTTTTGGACTGTGAGAAGATAGGCTACATACTCGATTCAGATATCCCCACACTACCAACACGTCCTACTGATGTTCAGCGTCAGATGCATCAAAAGTGGTTGAATGATGACATTAGAGTAAAATGCTATATGATGGCATCCATGTCTAATGAACTCCAATGCCAGCATGAAAATATAAAGACTGCTAGGGACATACTCGCACACCTGCAAGAGTTGTATGATGAGCAGAGTCGCACAGCTCGTTTTGAAGTGTCCAAGAGGCTCTTCAAAGCGAAGATGCGCGAGGGGCAGTCTGTCCATGATCACGGTCTGACCATGATCAAGGACCTAGAGGAGCTTGAGAAGCTCGGTATGGACATGCACAAGGAATTACAAGTGGATTTGATCCTACAGTCACTTCCTGATTCATTTGGTCAGTTTATAGTAAACTACCACATAAATAAGATTGAATGCACTAAGACTGAACCAATCAACATGTTGGTAACTGCTGAGGGAGCCTTGAAAGGTTCAAGGGGCAATGTCCTTGCTGCTGAGTTGACTTCTGGTTCCAAGAGAAAGTCTACTTGGAAGAAAAAGAAGCCTGCTAAGAAGCAGAAGAAAGACAAGAAGCCAAAGAAGAAAGTTCAAAAGAAAAAGGCTAACGACAAAGGAAAATGTTTCCACTGCAATGTCGAAGGTCACTGGAAGAGAAACTGTCCTTCATACCTCGAGAGCCTGAAGAACAAGAAAGGTGACACACCTTCAGAAGGTATAGACTTGCTCATAATTGAAACTAATCTAACGGTTTCTTCTACTTCTAGTTGGGTTATAGATTCTGGTTCTAGTGCTCATTTGTGCACTACCATACAGGGTCTAAAGAAAAGTAGAAGGCTGGCGGAAGGTGCGGTAACCCTTCGGATTGGCAACGGGGCAAAAGTTGCTACTGTGGCTGTAGGCACCTACCATCTGCGACTACCGTCTGGATTTAGTTTAATACTTAGAGACTGCTATTATGTACCTGTTGCTAGCAGAAATTTGATTTCTGTTTCATGTCTAGCACAAAAAGGTCATGTTTTTACATTTGACAAAGACTGCTGTTCTATTTATTTAAGAAATAAAATAGTCGCATGTGGTTTCATGATTGACAGTCTCTATCATTTACATATGGATGTATCTGTGAACGTTACCGAGCAAGAAGTGAGTGCCAAAGGATCCAAAAGATCCAGAGATGAGATAAACCAAAGGTATTTGTGGCACCTCAGGCTTGGCCATATTGGAGAGGACAGAATGAACAAAATGGATAAAGATGGGCTTTTAGGCTCATTGACTTCCGAGTCATATCCAGTTTGCGAGTCCTGTCTTCAAGGAAAAATGGCTAGACTGCCCTTTGTAGGACATGGGGAGAGGACCACTGAAATACTTACCCTAGTACATACAGATGTATGTGGCCCATTCGATGTGCTAGCCAGGGGACGTTATTCTTACTTCATTACCTTTACCGATGATTATTCACGGTATGGGTATGTGTATCTTATGAGACACAAGTCTGAATCTTTTGAAAAGTTCAAAGAGTTCAAGAATGAAGTAGAAAAACAAACTGGAAAACCTCTTAAGGCTCTTCGATCAGATCGAGGAGGAGAATACCTTAGTAGAGAATTCCGGGACTATCTCAAAGAAAACGGCATAGTCTCACAATGGACACCTCCGGGTACACCTCAACTCAACGGGGTGTCAGAGAGGAGGAATCGGACCCTATTGGATATGGTCAGGTCCATGATGAGCTTCACTGATTTACCTATGTTCCTTTGGGGAGATGCCTTACTCACAACGATTTATTTATTGAATGGGGTTCCCTCTAAATCCGTTCCTACCACACCGTATGAGATATGGCATGGTAAGAAACCAAGTCTGGGTCATCTTAAGATTTGGGGATGTCCGGCCCACGTCAAGCGACTACAGGCAGACAAGTTAGAGGCTAGGACCATAAGTGCTCGTTTTATAGGATATCCTAAAGAGTCATTAGGATACAATTTTTACGTCTCAGAGGATCACAATGTGTTTGTGAGCCGTCATGCCATCTTCTTGGAAAATCAGTTTATCCTTGATAGAGGCAGTGGGAGGAAAATTGAGCTTGAAGAGAAAGTCTCTGAAAAGCAACGAGTCATGGATCCTATTGAACCCATTCATACAGAGCCAGTACACGATGTCCCTCAACCACCTCGTAGATCTAGTAGGGTCTCCCATCCTCCCGATAGATACTTAGGTATACTAGAAGAGGATACCGAGGAAATGTTCCTAGTGGGAGATAGAGATCACATACAGGATCCCAAAACCTACAACGAGGCGATATCTGATATCGATTCCGAGAAATGGCTGGAAGCTATGAAGTCAGAGTTAGACTCCATGCATTCCAACCAAGTCTGGACCTTAGTAGATCCACCAGAAGGTATTGTACCTATTGGATGCAAATGGATCTACAAAAGGAAGATAGGTTCGGATGGAGAGGTAGAGACCTATAAGGCAAGGCTTGTGGCGAAAGGGTATAGTCAACGCGAAGGCATTGACTATCAGGAGACCTTTTCACCTGTAGCCATGCTAAAATCCATCCGAACATTGCTTGCCATTGCAGCATTTCATGATTATGAAATCTGGCAGATGGATGTGAAAACTGCTTTCCTGAATGGATATCTTGATGAAGATATCTATATGGAACAGCCTTTGGGTTTCACTTCCAGTGATGGAGATCACAAGGTCTACAAGCTGCAAAGGTCCATCTATGGACTAAAGCAAGCATCTCGGAGTTGGAACACTCGTTTCGATGATGCAATCAAAACGTTTGATTTCATCAAAAACGAAGAGGAACCGTGTGTTTACAAAAAGGTTAGTGGGAGTGCTGTCGTTTTTCTCGTACTGTACGTAGATGACATTCTCCTGATTGGGAATGATATTCCCATGCTAACCTCGGTCAAGGTCTGGTTGTCAAAAGAATTCTCCATGAAAGACCTTGGGAAAGCATCCTATATTTTGGGAATAAAGGTCTATAGAGATAGATCTAAAAGGATGCTTGGCCTTTCACAGAAGATGTACATAGAGGAGGTGCTGAAGAGGTTCAGCATGGAAAACTCCAAGAGGGGTCTCTTACCCCTAAGGCATGGAATTCATCTCTCCAAGAAGATGTGCCCCAACACATCTGAAGAGATTCAACGCATGAGCAAGATTCCTTATGCATCGGCAATAGGAAGCCTCATGTATGCCATGCTATGTACACGACCTGATATAGCTCTTGCTGTGAGTGTCACAAGCAGATATCAGTCGAATCTAGGTGAAGAACACTGGACAGCTGTGAAGAATATTCTTAAGTACTTGAGAAGAACTAAAGATTTATTCTTGGTTTTTGGAGGATCATCAGAGTTAAAGGTAGAAGGGTACACAGATTCAGACTTCATGACTGATGTCGATGACAGGAAGTCAACATCTGGATATGTGTTCTTGTGCAATGGTGGTACGGTAAATTGGAAGAGTTCTAAACAACCGATCATTGCTGATTCTACTATGGAAGCTGAATACATCGCCGCCTCTGAAGCTGCTAAGGAAGGCTTTTGGTTCAAGAAATTCATTGCAGAGTTGGACGTGATGACATCAGATGCCATAACACTCTGCTGCGATAATAATGGCGCCATAGCCTTTGCTAAGGAGCCAAGGTCTCATCAGAAGTCTAAGCATATAGAGCAGCGCTTTCACCTCATACGCGACTATGTGGAGAAGAAATATGTAAAGGTGCAGAGAGTAGACACCGCGGATAACGTGGCAGACCCGTTCACTAAGCAGCTGAGTCAGCAAAAGACTGAAGCCCACCTTGAGAAGATGGGCCTAAGATATATGACCAATTGACTTTAGTGCAAGTGGGAGATTGTTAGATGTATGCCCTAGAAGCCAATTTGGCTGACACATTGTTGATTCTAGGGACATAATTTTGTACTTGACTGTTTATTATTGAATAAATAAAAGGCATCTTTTCATTCATATTATTTATGTGTCTATGAATCGTCCAAGGAATTAATAAGATGATGATACATATTCTCAAGAGTTGAGAATTTGAGCCATGTATCATTGGTGATTAATTTCTAAATGCTCCTGATCAATGGATCATCACGAGGACGGTGATCGATCCGATCAGTGCACAGATCACTTTCCTTCTGGATGGACGAGACTTGAGTCCACAGTGTAGGAACACTGAAGTGATAGTGCAGGTGCTTGTTAGAGAACAAGGGTACTGAGCGTGACCAAGACAAGAAGTCACTTGGATGTCTATCCACTCGTCAGTGACTTGCTTGATGTTGCAGTAGTGTGACTGGTCCTTTGACCTGCGGTGCTTCGGCTACTCACAGTGAGATTATTGTAGTTTGACTGCACACACACATGGTCTCTAGCCATATGGGTCCATGCAGTGTAGATTGGCTGCAGTAAGTTCACTGTAGGAGTAGGGTATGCACCTATAAGGAACCTATCGACCTTGATAGAAGAGGAGTGATCCTATATGATTTGTTAGACTGAGTTCTAAGACCTTGGCCAGGGCAGTAATATAAAGTGGAAAAAGAGTTTTCCACCATCGAACTCAAGTCGAACAAATCTTGACATATGACAGACGATGGGGTTTGACGAGTTGTCCATGACCTCCGTCCTGTAGGGATCCACGATAGTAGGACTGTATCACATGTTAACTGCACCTAGAGGTTCATCATTTCATTCTGCTGGGTAGCCACTACATGCTGCTAGGTGTCACTGATGGATGGTGGGACTCATAGGGATTATCTTGATGATCGATAAACCCTAATGAGTTGAGTTGGAATCGTTCCAACCCATTGAAAGGAGTTTTCAATGATATTGAGATAGAGATCACAATATATCTCACTACCAGTCAGAATAGAACCTATGGGGTCACACACACTAGAAGTATTGACCGATCCGATGGTTGAAATCGTGATTAGGAATCACAAGTAATCAATTTGATTGATAAGAAGTTGAAGAAAGGAACAAAGGGAATTAATTAATTGGACTTGAAACAAGAGTCCTACTTCGGATAGGATTCCTAGAGTCCTAATTGGATTAGGACTGGGAATCCTAGTTGGAGTAGGACTGGGATTCCTACTTGGAATAGGATTCCTACAATCCTAATGAGATTAGGAATTTTGAATTAAAATTGGATTCCTACTTGGAGTAGGATTCCTAGAAATCCTAATTGGATTAGGACTTCGGATTCAAATAGAGTCCTAATTGGATTAGGACTAAAATTAAATACATCCTAATTGGATTAGGATTCCTTAAGTCTAAATTAATTATTAATCTAATGAATCAACATGACTCCTAATTGGATTAGGATTGAAGAGTTCAATTGAGTCATGGTTCATTCAAGTCCTAATTGGATTAGGACTAGCATAGATTGAACCCAAAATTGGCTAATTCTAATTAGATTAGGATTAAACCATGAGAGAGGCACCTAATCCTCTTTGGAAGAGGATTAGGCTAACCAAGTAAGAGGCGCATCAGCCCCTCTCCAATTGGTTAGGGCGACAAGAAGAGAGAAGGGGCCGGCGCTCCAAAGAAAGAAGGTTGTCAAGGGCTCCTAACTTGTAGGAGCCCTTGATGCTTATAAAAAGGGACCTAGGGCCGGCGCCCTAGGTGTGTGCTCTCTTCCCCCTCTTGCTGCCGCCACCAGCCCCTCTCCTCTCTTAGTTCAGCCGCAAGCAAGGGAAAAGGATCTCCAAGTGTTGGCGGCCTCCTCCCCTTCCCTTCCTTCATCCAACGCAAGGAACAAAAGAAGGCTGCGTGGGGTTCTTTCTTCTTCCTCATCTTCATCCTTCTTCTTCCTCCTCTCAAGCACAATCAAGGGTTGATTGAAAGAGAGGAAATCAGCCATCAAAAGAAGTCTTTGCAAGGGAGCTAGCACCCCGGGAAGACAAGAAAGATTTGATCGGTCCTCTACTTCGTGTGGATACCCGTAGAGGCCGGACGTTTGAACGGCTTCAAGCGAACCCTCTTCCAAAAATCACGAATTCAGATTTGCGGTGATCATCTACCCGCGCAAGGTGAAGATTTGATCTTCCTAATAGTTTTTAAAAGTTTTTAATTCTTACCTAATTACGAAAGGTCTCGAAACAACGTTCATTTGATGAACGTCGAACCCGTGCATGCCGATTCCGCTGCCATCTGAAAAATTTTTGAAATATCAGCAGCATGGGCGGGTTCCCAACACTTCTGTTGTGTTTTGAGGTTCTTTGGAGGTTGGGTCGACTCATGCTTACCTTGGGTCGACCCAACTCACTGTTCATTTGTGCCATTTTTGCAGGAGTGTGCCAGATGACTTCTTGATGTGCCGGGGTCGACCCAATCAACCTATGGGTCGACTCAATCCACACTTTGCTGCATTCTCAAGGTTAGATTCATCCAAATGAACAAGACCATATATATATTTTCAATTAAACAAATGTACTGAGAGTAATGAACTTATAAATGAAGTATCAATTTAACTTATAGCATGCTCTAGATAATTACTTGTTAATCATCAAAATAACACTATCATCCTCAATCTCCCCCTTTTTGATGATTACAAAATAAAGAGTATAAGCCTATTGATACTTGTCTTTAAAATCAGTTTATAAAAGGGATTAAATTGCTGAATTTCAGCTTTTCATATATACTTGTGAAATCTCCCCCTATATCATTCAAATGTTGCCAATTTGACTTTTTGAGTTGCTCCCCCTTTCATTTATAATTCATTAGCAATGAAACTTCAAAAATTGGAGATAAACTCTGAGTTTCAGGTTATGTATCGGGGTGCGAGAGGTGCGTGCCAAATTCTGAATTTATGTGTGCCAAATTCTGAAATTTGATATAAATTTTTGAGTTGATCATTTTCATTGTTGCAAATTGCTCCCCCTTGGATGTATATGCTTTCCTATATGATTTTCAATTTGTTTTACAAATTATTTCTCTTTCTTTCTTTACTTCTCCTCTTATTACTCTTTCTTTACTTCTCCCCCTTTTTGTTACTCTATTTACTCTAAAGATATCTTTACTTCTCCCCTATTACTCTTTCTTTACTTCTCCCCCTTTTTGTTATCATCAAATAGGTACATGGGAAAAGATGCAATAAATACCAAACTTCAAACTTCATTGATCAAAAATAGGAACATTTTAGTATATCAAAAGCAAAAGCAAATACAATATTCCTCAATCAAAGTTTAAAGATGCATGATAACCACCAAATACATATGAGAACTAGATACATATCCTAGTCTCTAAACAAGATCGTGAGACTCTCCCGGATGGCTTGGCTATGGCTCTCTCGGGTCCCATTTCTCCAAGATCTTGAAGTAATCTACTGTTTGGAGATGATTGGAGAAGATTTGAGAGTGGAAAATAAGGTTTTCGGAAGAGGACAAAGGGTAAACAGTGCCCTAGATAGCTCACGGGTCCCCCTTTTAACAGTGGGATCCCGACGTTGGGTCGACTCAAGAAACTTCTTGGGTCGACTCAACGTTGGGTCGACCCTATTCTGGGTTGGGTTGACCCAACTGCAGAATTTTTCTTTTCTCTTCCTTTTTGCTTCTAAAAATTTTCCTTGCTTCCAATCCTTATAAATTCTTTCTGGGACAATGATACATGAGTAAGGAATCTATAGATAACAAATTTGACTCATGTTTCATGGATTTTTAGAAATTGGAGGAATGTATCATGAGACTACTTGCTCCCTTTTATATTTCTTCAATAAAAAGGATCACATATACCTAATTCTCTCCTTAGCGTGCAGAATCTATCTTCACTCAAGGGTTTTGTGAATATGTCGGCTAATTGTTTTTCAGTGCATATATGCTCAATACATATGTTTCCATTTTGCACATGATCCCTAATAAAATCATATCTTATTTCTATGTGTTTGGCTTTAGGAATGAGATATTTAGGATATAAGCCAGAAGTGATCTCTAAATGTAGATTCCAAAGATAGTTTTGAAATCAAGTGTAGATGGAATCTTTTTCAAGTTATTTCAAGGAGTATCAAGAATAATATTCAAAGAAGGCACGAATGAAAACTCAACATCTTTATATATATATATATATTAAGTATATAACAAGATGAGAGCAATCTAATTAATTTTCAGAGTATAGTATAAGAGCAAATAAAGATCAAAACTTATATACTTGAAAAACATAAGATTATGTTGAATCCTTAATTCTTAATGACTTCAAAATTCTTTCATGATATAAAAGTATTGGAGCATAGGTACCAAAGTATGAATTTATGCAATGTAGGATACATAAAATTCAGGGCTTTGAAAGTTCTTTGAAAGCTCTCTCAAAGACTTTCTTTTACTCCTTTAAAGATCATATCATCAAAATCAATTAAAATGAATTGGCTCATGATTGAAACACTAAAGTGCAAGCCAATAAGAGCTCATTAGTAGATTCCAAAGTAAATTTCCAATACTAAGACAAATGGAATCCTTTTCACTTAGTTTTCAAAACAAGTGATTTACCAATTAAGTACAGATGAAAATCCAACTTTCAAAAGATATTCAATGAGGCACAAAGTTCAATACCACTTTACATTTAGTATTCTTTCTCTCATCTTTAGTTGTGAATTTACATGATTAAGTTCTATATGATCTCTCCCTCTGAAATTTTCTTTCTCCTCCTTAATTAATCATTCCATTTGAGAGTTTTAGAATTTGTTCAATAAAATTGTCAATCTCGAAAATATATTTTATTTTCATAAGACTCAAGGTTTGAGATAAGACAACCTTTATAGAACTCATCTCAAGGTATAAACTTATTATATAATTAAAGCAAGTCTTGCAATATAAGGAGGTTCATCAAAATCAATCCATAAAATTCAAGGTATGCATCAAATTAAAGTAACTTTAGGATAAGATACTGAATATCTAAAGCTCCCCCTTAAAAGATGCATTCTTCTTTAATTATTCTTATCTTTTGTTGAATTTCAGATTTTAATGATAAACGTGAATAAAACTGAAACTTTATGATATCAAGAATGTAGAGTGATCTAGAATTATTCAAAATTTATAGCAATCACTCTTTTTAATCTTTTAAGAACAAGTTATGCTTCCTCTTAATCTTTGAGAAAATGTACTGAAATATTAATCAGAAAATAATTCATTTGAAGCTCAAATTCTTTCAAAAGCATTTACATTTTCTTTCTTTTAAGAATCATTTGAGTGAGCTGAAATATTTCTAAACTTAAGATCATTCACTCTTTTAATAATATATATATATACATATATATTTTGATAGAAGTCTTTAATAATGTAGGAGAGAAAAAAAAATATATAGATGATCATTGAAGTATATATATTTATAGAACTCAATTTCTTAATCAAAGTTTTTCAGCAATGTATATATGAAGCACAATAAATCTTTTCAATATCAAAATAAAATCACATATTTAAAAATATTTGTTTGCAATCAAGATCATCGAAAGACACATCATTCATACCAATATTAGTACACTTTGAAGATAAGAAATGATATGTTTCAGATGCGTATCGGGGCAAGCAATCAAGGCATCAGAATTATTCTATTTTTCTTAAGCTGTAGTTTTATCTAGAAATTCATATTGAGTTTAAGCTTTTATACAAAATCAGATTCTGAATTTCATAAAGATTCTCAAGGAGGCTTTCAAGGTTGTAATTTGAGATATGTATCTTCTCATTTGTTGCTCATCTTAAACTATTAAGATTGAAAACACATATTTCAAAAACATTAGCGCACATCCAGAATCTTTGTAATTCATATTGAATTTTGGTACAAATTGGAGGACATTATGTACTAATGTTAGGCAAGTTGAAAGATAAATTATAATCAATTCATTCTGCCTAATTTTTTTTTTAATTTCTTTCTTTAACCATTCAATGAACATTTTGATTATCTTCATTTATTTTTCGGTTTTACTTTTCTATGCTCTATATTCTATTTGCTCCCTATCCGGTGGAGTTGGAAGGGGCACGAGGTACTACCACTAGCCTCCCTCTTGTGCCGTCCCTAATATGCCCTACACCGAATAGTTGGGTCAAATAGTGTCGGGTACTACCACTAGCCTCCCCATTGACACCATCCCTATGATGAGCAATATAGAAGGGTTAAAATGTTCACTTCAAACTTTTCTTGTAATTAATTACGAATTTTATCTCTTCCAAAGGAATGTTCATATTAGTCTTACAAATGTGCCAAATATATTATGCTTGTTTTGCTTTTCCTAAAGATTGGAGCATTTGCCTTTACTTAGATTTTACTTTCCTTGAATAATTGTTCATTTTCTTTTCTTTATCTCTTCCTCTTTTTGTTATTCTCAAGTAATTTACATGAAAGAGCAGAATAAAGAATTAATCTAATATGCTGCATATAAATATATATCATGCAAACAGCATTTTCATTATGCCCAATGATTCATAGCTTATCACAAGTTATTTTGAATTAGAGATTTGAGGCATAAACTTGTGTATTTCATGGTTATGCATTATAAAGGAAAGAGTAAGCTTCAATTTAATCACACCATGAAACAATTATCACTAGCATGAGAATGAAGCATGATATCAAGATGATCAGCAATTAAAGGTTTAATCATGCTACCATATAATTTCAAACTATTGATTTTGCTCAACTAACTCACAAGAGAAGAGTTTAGATTACCAGTGCATTTAGCATTCTTCAAGCCAAATACCTTTTAGATTCTTTACACCCTTGGCTGAAGAAAATCTCTCTTTTTTTTTTTGTTTGCAAGGGAATGTTTATTGTATCTTTCATCGAGGTGTCCTTCAAGTTGAAATTTCTTGCTCATAAATCCTGTATCATTAATAAAATCTTTTTCTTTCTTGAAGGAAAGTCATTAGTTTCTTCAAGATACAAAACATTCATACAATATATTTCTTAGCTAGATGACTCAACATAAGATATGACAATAATTGAATATTAAGTCACTTTACTCAAGAGATTGTCTAAATATAAGCAAGCACAAGTCACTTGAACTAAAGAGATAACTTCATTAAGTAAAATGGTTCAAGGACAAGCATGTGAGGCAATAGAAGGATTCATCAAGGTCAAATCAATTTTTTTTTTATTTTTAGAATTAATTTAGCTTAGATTCTATTTGCTTAAGATAATTATCAATAAGATATACAAGTTGAGTTTTAATCAAATTATCTTAAACAATTGTTTCTATCAAAATTCAGATTGTTACATAGAATCAAAGTGATAAACTATATTCTCAATAAAAGATCTAGTTTTAATAAGAATAATATAAATTGATCTTTCTACAACTAGTATCTTTTCATTGAATATTCTATATGCATTGCTTAAAGAGTAATATCCAAAGAAATACTTGTTTTATCAGATTTGGCATATATTTCATTCTTGAGAATATAATATGTATAACTAAAAAACATGAAGGTATGCAACATTTGATTTTCTGTTTTTCATGAGTTCATATGGGGTTTTCTTTAAAAATAGATTTAATAGAAACCTTATAATATGACAAGCTGTGATGATAGTATTAATCAACTGCTATCACAAAGCATTGTCCTTACACAACAAAGGTTCTATTATTTTTTTATTATTATTATTTTTTTTATAACCCCTATATGCAATAGTGTTCTTGGTGCAAGCACAATTGTATTCAATACCATTTTATCAACAAATTGGTTTTCAAAGCTGTGCCATGAATTTTCACAGTTTGCAAACCTTTTTCATTTGAAACCTTTTGTAAGTTTGTGCCAAGGCAGAAAATATTTCAATTTAAGTGCCAAGAATAAAACCAACATTAGCTTTGAGAAATCATTCATAATTACAAAATTAGAGAGCTTATCTCCTAGGTTCACAATCCTAGAGATCCAAATAAGTTCTTATGGAGAATTTCCAACGGCTAAAAGGTGGAAACAATATTTTCAAATTTAGAAATGATTCTAGTTTATTTTTCTAGATGACATACATAGCAAACTTTGACCTTGCAAAAATTAATCTAAGTGAACCAATGATAAGGTCTTTTGAGATTAAGTCCATACTAGTATGAGTTGATTTTATATGCCAAAAGTGGTTTCTTTAATCTTGGTATTCATAGTGCATATATTTAAAGGCATACCAAGTATACATTCTCATGTCTATGATCAATAAGATAATACCATTGATAAAAACTCTCAATCAAGTAGATAGAGAATTCATAGAGTTATTCTTAATAAATTAATTAATCATTTAGCAACTTATCCAGCAGTAAGTAAGGCATACTATAAAATGAAGTGATTTGATTATATTTTTAAAAATATTACCTATATCACAAAATTGATTAATACCTCCAATTTATGTTTTAATTAGATACTAAGGCAGAGAGAATGATGAGATGCAAGGATTACTAATTTCATTGTTCTTTTCATTTCAATTATTTTTCTAAAGTATATTTTAAGTTTCATTCTTTAATATATGTCTAGAGCACCCAATTTCTAAATTAGCATCTTTTGTTGGAGCCTTGAGTGCTAGACACACCTACAGAAAATATTCAGATTTTCAACTTAGGAACCCAAGCTCTTTTGGGTCCTTGTAGGTTAGCTATTATTGTTCCTTTTGGAACCCATATTTTCTTAATGGCTATTTTGTCCATAGGCTTGCAGAATTTAGGATTATAAGGAATGTATTTCTGCATACTCTTATTAAATTTAACAAACATTGATTTAATATAAGTGGATGATGGATTTTTAATTTTCTATTTTTGTTCATTAGGTTCATTAGATAAATTAGAATCCGTTTTAGGATAGATAGTGGAGGATTTAACACATATATCATTAAGGGATTTTTGTGTGTACCAAGATTGATATCCTAATCCAGCCTTTTCAAATTCAGCTCTTTGATTATTTATCATTAAGTTCAGTTTTTCAGAGCTGATAGTAAATTTTTCAACTATAGGCTTAAATTTGTTAACTTCTTTAGTTAGCCTTTCATTGTCTTCTGAAAGTAATTTATTATTTTTCTGAGTTATATTATAGCTTTCAGCAAGAGATAGATTTTTCTGATTTAGCTTTTTATTCTTTAAACTAAGCTTCTTATATTCTAAATATAAATCAGAAAAAGCATCATGAAGTTCATCAAATGTAAAATTAGATTGAGCTTCAGTATGTACTTGATTTTTGAATGAGAAATCACTTTGTGTTCGAGTACATACCTCATCTTCATGTGCTCCAAAGCATAGATTTTCAGTTTCAGTTTGATGCTCTTCTTCTTCGGAACTAGTTTCAAATTCACTAGAAACGTTAGTGCAATCATATTTAACTTCAAGCATATTCCATATTTCCTTAGCAGTTATGCAAAAAGATATGCTATTAAGTTCACTATCATCCAATGCACAATATAGAATATTCATGGCTTTTGCATTTTGCTGAGCCCTTTCTTTATCATGATTAGTGTTTGTGTGTAGCCCATTGACTATGATACTCCATAAATCGTAGTCATGTGCTTGAATGAAAATGCGCATGCATGCTTTCCAATATGTGTAGTTTATACCATCAAATAGTGGAGGTCTATCAATTAATTGTCCCTCACTCATAGAATATCCCACTTGGGTTGTCATGATCTTTAACTCTTGATTGTGAGATCAATGAGTACTATTAGAGCACCTTGCTCTGATACCACTTGTTGCCCAAGGTGACAAGCCAAGAGGGGGGGGTGAATTGGTTTCTTCTAAATTTTGGTGCTTTAAACGTTTTCTTAATTAAGTGCGGTGGATGCTTCCTTAAACTATTTGAATGATTTAAACTAGTGCAAAGATAGAAGATGATGCAAGAATAAACATAAGCACAAGCACAACACAAACACAACAATATATAGTGGTTCGGTGCTCTCCTTAGCACCTACGTCCACTCCCCAAGCGTCCCCTTGGGAATTCACTATAATCCCGCGGATTACAGTTGGATTGTTTTCCGGGCTCACAATCCAAAAACTTTTGTTGGTTTTACGGGCTCACCAACGAACCTATACACTTGGTTTTCCGGGTTCACCAAAAACCTTTGTTGGTTTTGCGGGCTCACCAACGAACCTATACACTTGGTTTTCCGGGTTCACCAAAAATCTTTGTTGGTTTTGCGGGCTCACCAACGAACCTATACACTTTGATTTTCCGGGTTCACCAAAAACCTTTGTTGGTTTTGCGGGCTCACCAACGAACCTTTACAAAGTGTTTAATAACAAAAGGAAAGATTCAAACTCCTAAATGAGCATATGAAACAATATGAACTACAAAGAAGAGTTAGAAAGTATTTATCGCTTTGAAGTCGCTTTGCTCTTCTTTGTCAAGGATGCTTCACTCTTCAAGGGAGGATGGAGCTCTTGATGACTCTTTGAATCTGCTCAACCCCTTTCTTTTGACTCTTGAATGAAGCACTTGGATGAAGCTTGCCTTGCTAGGGTTCTCTCTTGAATGCACTTGATGTATTTTCCCAAAAGCTTGCTTCCTCTGATGAATACTCCCTCTTAAATACTTCTCCAACCTCCAAATAGTCCTTTCTGACCGTTGGATTGAAGAAACTAGCCGTTTATAGCCGTTGGGAGTCCAAAAAGTATTTCTGCACAACTAGCCGTTATGTTCAGCCCGTGTTTGGGTCGGCTCAACCTGTCCTTGGGTCGACCCAACCTTCACTTGGGTCGACTCAAACATTCCTTGGGTCGACCCTCTCAGAAACCACAGAAACCTCAATTTCAGCCTTCCTTCCCATGGTCGACCCAACCATTCTTTGGGTCGACTCAAAGTTCACTTGGGTCGACTCAAATTCTTCTTGGGTCGACCCTCTCAGTAATTCCAGAGAACCGTTTTCTGTCTGTCTTTTTATCTTGCCCTTTGGGTCGACCCTCTCAAAGTTTGGTTCGACTCAAGCTTGGGTCGACTCAACCACTGTGTGGGTCGACCCTCTCAGTAAATCCAGAGAGCATTCTTCTGTTGTGTTTTGAGGTTCTTTGGAGGTTGGGTCGACTCATGCTACCTTGGGTCGACCCAACTCACTGTTCATTTGTGCCATTTTTGCAGGAGTGTGCCAGATGACTTCTTGATGTGCCGGGGTCGACCCAATCAACCTATGGGTCGACTCAATCCACACTTTGCTGCATTCTCAAGGTTAGATTCATCCAAATGAACAAGACCATATATATATTTTCAATTAAACAAATGTACTGAGAGTAATGAACTTATAAATGAAGTATCAATTTAACTTATAGCATGCTCTAGATAATTACTTGTTAATCATCAAAATAACACTATCATCCTCACTACCTAATATGGATTAGGGTTTACCATGAGGAGGGGGATAAGCCCCTCCCCTTTCCACGTGGAGAAGGGAGAAGAGACGGCGCCCCCTCTTAGGAAAGATATCAAGAGCTCCTAAATGTTAGGAGCTCCACATGTCTATAAAAAGGGACTTGTGGGCGGCACCTAGGGCATAGAAGAAGTGCTCTCTCCTCTCCTTGCTGCCGCCACCCTCTCCCTTTCCCTTGGTTCAGCCGCCAACAAGAAGAAGAAAAGAAGAGAGCCTTGTCCGCCTCCTCTTCCTCCAATCCTTCTTCCAACGCAGGGAAAAGAAAGGCTGTGTTCTTCTTCCTTGAGTTCATCCTTCTTCTTCCTCCTCCCAAGCACAATCAAGGGTTGATTGAAAGGGAGGAAATCAGCCATCAAAAGAAGTCTTTGCAAGGGAGCTAGCACCCCGGGAAGATAAGAGAGCTTTGATCGGATCACTGCTTCGTGTGGATACCCGTAGAGGCCGGACACTTAAACGGCTTCAAGCGAACCTTCATCCTAGACCACGAACTTCAGTTTGCAGTGATCATCTACCCGCACAAGGTGAAGATCTGATCTTCTAATGAATTTAAAAGTTTTTAATTCTTGCCTAACTACGAACGGTTCAAGAAACAACGTTCATGCGATGAACGTCGATCCCGCTTATGCCGATTCTGCTGCCATCTGAATTTTTTTTTTGAAATATCAGCGGCATGGGCGGGTTCCCAACAGTGGTATCAGAGCCTAGGCTTCGTAGATTAAGGTAAGAATTAATTATCTAAAGGCATATTAGATCTGAAAATTGAATGATCATGCATGCTGAAAATTTCTGCATGCAGATTTTTCAGGGGTGCTGATTTTTGCATGCTGATTTTTATGTGATAAAATGATGATTCTAATTGTATTGTTAATGAGATTACAAAGTTTAGAATCATGATTAGTATGATCAGCAACCTATGTCATGATATAATCAGTTAGTTTTCAGATCTGAAAATTATAATTGTTGCATATGGTGATGATCATAGGATTCAAACCCTTTTGGTATCAAATGTAATGACCTGCGATGTGATCTGCGATGTCATATAATTTTTTCAGATGCTTGCATGCATCTTATTTGATGTTTTGAGAGGCCTGCGTGCCTCCTAAAAGGAGATGTAATTTATTTTTATTTTTATTTTACATCTGGTTGTATTTGTGTGATGTGATGTACGTCAACGATCAAGTTGAAGACAAGGCATGAGATAAACAGGTGATCTAAGCAGTTGATGGCAATTGGATCAAGAGTTGATCAAGGATCGAATCAAGGAGGCTTGAAACCAATTCAAGAGTTGAAGACCAGTTGATCGATTGACGTGCATGTGCTTGTAATACGACCTAACTAGAATCCATGATCATCACCTATTTAAAGTTTAGCTTTAATTATTGCTGCGATTATAACTGCCTGCAATGTGCCGTTTACATGTGATGTGAATGTGAGTCGGATAGATAGGTTTACATGTGATGTAGCAAACCCAATTGAGACCTAAATCAAAACCTCCTCAATCAAGTCGAGAGTAAACCGACATGAGCAAGTCATATTAGATTAATTGATCTAATTGGTGTCTAGGAAAGCATGAAAGGTGGTTACTTAATTAGGACCTTACTCTCTGAGTAAGGGGAGCCTCCCACCTGCTTACCTGGCCAATTGTTCGATTACCTCTTATGAAGGGCTCAAGTTGCAAACACTAAGACCTGATTAACCAATATTAAGTCAATAGGTCTTCCACTGTAGTAGAGCTGCTAAGGCCTTTCTGATGTTGATTTGTCTCGGCTGGACACAGTGGTCAAGTTGCATCGGGGGGCTGGACCTCTCTATAGACATGAGATGTTGTAGGATAAAGGTGGGGTTGGGCACCAATAACTGTTAGGTGAGGACCCAATGACGACTTTATTCCTATGGTTATACGGTGGGTCTGACTTAACTAAGAAATGGGACCAATAACTGTTAGGTGAGGTCTTCATGACTTAGAGACCAAGTTACACTGCAACATGCTTGAGAAGCATTGTACAAGAGTTGTACATTCATCAATCTATGTGTCACCAATAACTGTTAGGTGAGGTGGCATGTAAATTGGTGGGACCGCAGTACCCACTAAAAACCCTAGTCGTGTGGGATTTCCGTTTTCCTACCAGAGGAGTGTGAGGGATTCGAGAAAATAGTGGGAGTTACATTTGTTCTAAAAGACCTTAGAATAGATTAGGACCAAGTACAAAAGTCTAACTAGAATCTTTACTCTCTGCAGATACAATGTCAGCTTCAAACCCTTTGACCCGTATTCTTGAGACCAACCGACTGACCGGAACCAATTACAAAGACTGGCTTAGAAATCTCAAAATTATTTTGGACTGTGAGAAAATAGGCTACATACTCGATTCAGATATCCCCACACTACCAACACGTCCTACTGATGTTCAGCGTGAGATGCATAAAAAGTGGTTAGATGATGACATTAGAGTAAAATGCTATATGATGGCATCCATGTCAAATGAACTCCAATACCAGCATGAAAATATGAAGACTGCTAGGGATATACTGGCACACCTGCAAGAGTTGTATGGTGAGCAGAGTCGCACAGCTCGTTTTGAAGTGTCCAAGGGGCTCTTCAAGACAAAGATGCGCGAAGGGCAGTCTGTCCATGATCAAGGACCTAGAGGAGCTTGAGAAGCTCGGTATGGACATGCACAAGGAATTACAAGTGGATTTGATCCTACAGTCACTTCCTGATTCATTTGGTCAGTTTATAGTAAACTACCACATGAATAAGATTGAATGCACTAAGACTGAACTGATAAACATGTTGGTAACTGCTGAGGGGGCCTTGAAAGGTTCAAGGGGCAATGTCCTTGCTGCTGAGCTGACTTCTGGTTCCAAGAGAAAGTCTACTTGGAAGAAAAAGAAGCCTGCTAAGAGGCAGAAGAAAGACAAGAAGCCAAAGAAGGAAGTTCAAAAGAAAAAGGCTAACGACAAAGGAAAATATTTCCACTGCAATGTCGACGGCCACTGGAAGAGAAACTGTCCTTCATACCTCGAGAGCTTGAAGAACAAGAAAGGTGACATACCTTTAGAAGGTATAGACTTGCTCATTATTGAAACTTATCTAACGGTTTCTTCTACTTCTAGTTGGGTTATAGATTCTGGTTCTAGTGCTCATTTGTGCACTACCATGCAGGGTCTAAAGAAAAGTAGAAGGCTGGCGGAAGGTGCGGTAACCCTTCGGGTTGGCAACGGGGCAAAAGTTGCTGCTGTGGCTGTGGGCACCTACCATCTGCGACTACCGTCTGGATTTAGTTTATTACTTAGAGACTGCTATTATGTACCTGCTGCTAGCAGAAATTTGATTTCTGTTTCATGTCTAGCACAGGAAGATCATGTTTTTACATTTGACAAAGACTGCTGTTCTATTTATTTAAGAAATAAAATAGTCGCATGTGGTTTCATGATCGACAGTCTCTATCATTTACATATGGATGTATCTGTGAATGTTACCGAGCAAGAAGTGAGTGCCAAAGGATCCAAGAGATCCAGAGATGAGATAAACCAAAGATATTTGTGGCACCTCAGACTTGGCCATATTGGAGAGGATAGGATGAACAAAATGGATAAAGATGGGCTTCTCGGCTCATTGACTTCCGAGTCATATCCAGTTTGCGAGTCCTGTCTTCAAGAAAAAATGGCTAGATTACCCTTTGTAGGACATGGGGAGAGGACCACTGAAATACTTACCCTAGTACATACAGATGTATGTGGCCCATTCGATGTGCTAGCCAGGAGACGTTATTCTTACTTCATTACCTTTACCGATGATTATTCACGATATGGGTATGTGTATCTTATGAGACACAAGTCTGAATCTTTTGAAAAGTTCAAAGAGTTCAAGAATGAAGTAGAAAAACAAACTAAAAAACCTCTTAAGGCTCTTCGATCAGATCGAGGAGGAGAATACCTTAGTGGAGAATTTCGGGACTATCTCAAAGAAAATGGCATAGTCTCACAGTGGCACCTCCGGGTACACCTCAACTCAACGGGGTGTCAGAGAGGAGGAATCGGACCCTATTGGATATGGTCAGGTCCATGATGAGCTTCACTGATTTACCTATGTTCCTTTGGGGAGATGCCTTACTCACAGCGATTTATTTATTGAATAGAGTTCCCTCTAAATCAGTTCCTACCACACCGTATGAGATATGGCATGGTAAGAAACCAAGTCTGGGTCATCTCAAGATTTGGGGATGTCCGACCCACATCAAGAGACTACAGGCAGACAAACTAGAGGCTAGGACCATAAGTGCTCGTTTTATAGGATATCCTAAAGAGTCATTAGGATACAATTTTTACGTCTCAGAGGATCACAATGTGTTTGTGAGCCGTCATGCCATCTTCTTGGAAAACCAGTTTATCCTTGATAGAGGCAGTGGGAGGAAAATTGAGCTTGAAGAGAAAGTCTCTGAAAAGCAACGAGTCATGGATCCTATTGAACCCATTCATACAGAGCCAGTACACGATGTCCCTCGACCACCTCGTAGATCTAGTAGGGTCTCCCATCCTCCTGATAGATACTTAGGTATACTAGAAGAGGATACAGAGGAAATGTTCCTAGTGGGAGATAGGGATCACATACAGGATCCCAAAACCTACGACGAGGCGATATCTGATATCGATTCCGAGAAATGGCTGGAAGCCATGAAGTCAGAGTTAGACTCCATGCATTCCAACCAAGTCTGGACCTTAGTAGATCCACCAGAAGGTATTGTACCTATTGGATGCAAATGGATCTACAAAAGAAAGATAGGTTCGGATGGAGAGGTAGAGACCTATAAGGCAAGGCTTGTGGCAAAAGGGTATAGTCAGCGCGAGGGCATTGACTATCAGGAGACCTTTTCACCTGTAGCCATGCTAAAATCCATCCGAACATTGCTTGCCATTGCAGCATTTCATGATTATGAAATCTGGCAGATGGATGTGAAAACTGCTTTCCTGAATGGATATCTTGATGAAGATATCTATATGGAACAGCCTTTGGGTTTCACTTCCAGTGATAGAGATCACTAGGTCTGCAAGCTGCAAAGGTCCATCTATGGACTAAAGCAAGCATCTCGGAGTTGGAACACTCGTTTCGATGACGCAATCAAAACGTTTGATTTCATCAAAAATGAAGAGGAACCGTGTGTTTACAAAAAGGTTAGTGGGAGCGCTGTCGTATTTCTCGTACTGTACGTGGACGACATCCTACTGATAGGGAATGATATTCCCATGCTAACCTTGGTCAAGGTCTGGTTGTCAAAAGAATTCTCCATGAAAGACCTTGGGGAAGCATCCTATATTTTGGAAATAAAGGTCTATAGAGATAGATCTAAAAGGATGCTTGGCCTTTCACAAAAGATGTACATAGAGGAGGTGCTGAAGAGGTTCAGCATGGAAAACTCCAAGAGGGGTCTCTTACCCCTAAGGCATGGAATTCATCTCTCCAAGAAGATGTGCCCCAACACATCTGAAGAGATTCAACGCATGAGCAAGATTCCCTATGCATCGGCAATAGGGAGCCTCATATATGCCATGCTATGTACACGACCTGATATAGCTCTTGCTGTGAGTGTCACAAGCAGATATCAGTCGAATCCAGGTGAAGAACACTGGACAGCTGTGAAGAATATTCTTAAGTACTTGAGAAGAACTAAAGATTTATTCTTGATTTTTGGAGGATCATCAGAGTTAAAGGTAGAAGGATACACAGATTCAGACTTCATGACTGATGTCGATGATAGGAAGTCAACATCTGGATATGTGTTCTTGTGCAATGGTGGTACGGTAAATTGGAAGAGTTCTAAGCAACCGATCATTGCTGATTCTACTATGGAAGCTGAATATATCGCCGCCTCTGAAGCTGCTAAGGAAGGCTTCTGGTTCAAAAAATTTATTGCAGAGTTGGACCTGATGACATCAGATGCCATAACACTCTACTGCGATAATAATGGCGCCATAGCCCTTGCTAAGGAGCCAAGGTCTCATCAGAAGTCTAAGCATATAGAGCGGCGCTTCCATCTCATACGGGACTATGTTGAGAAGAAATATGTAGAGGTGCAGAGAGTAGACTCTGCGGATAACGTGGCAGACCCGTTCACTAAGCAGCTAAGTCAGCAAAAGACTGAAGCCCACCTTAAGAAGATGGGGCTTAGATATATGACTGATTGGCTTTAGTGCAAGTGGGAGATTGTTAGATGTATGCCCTAGAAGCCAATCTGGCTGACACATTATTAATTCTAGGGACATAATTTTGTACTTGACTATTTATTATTGAATAAATAAAAAGGCATCTTTTCATTCATATTATTTATGTGTCTATGAATCGTCCAAGAAATTAATAAGATGATGATACATATTCTCAAGAGTTAAGAATTTGAGCCATGTATCATTGGTGATTAATTTCTAAATGCTCCTGATCAATGGATCATCACGAGGACGGTGATCGATCCGATCAGTGCACAGATCACTTTTCTTCTGGATGGACGAGACTTGAGTCCACAGTGTAGGGACACTGGAGTGATAGTGCAGGTGCTTGTTAGAGAACAAGGGTACTAAGCGTGACCAAGACAAGAAGTCACTTGGATGTCTATCCACTCGTCAGTGACTTGCTTGATGTTGCAGTAGTGTGACTGGTCCTTTGACCTGCGGTGCTTCGGCTACTCACAGTGAGGTTATTGTAGTTTGACTGCACACATACATGGTCTCTAGCCATATGGGTCCATGCAGTGTAGATTGGCTGCAGTAGATTCACTGTAGGAGTAGGGTATGCACCTACAAGGAATCTATCGACCTTGATAGAAGAGGAGTGATCCTATGTGATTTGTTAAACTGAGTTCTAAGACCTTGGCCAGGACAGTAATATAAAGTGGAGAAAGAGTTTTCCACTATCGAACTCAAGTCGAATAAATCTTGACATATGACAGACGATGGGGTTTGACGAGTTGTCCATGACCTCCGTCCTGTAGGGATCCACGATAGTAGGACTGTATCACACGTTAACTGCACCTAGAGGTTCATCATTCCATTCTGCTGGGTAGCCACTACATGCTGCTAGGTGTCACTGGTGGATGGTGGGACTCACAGGGATTATCTCGATGATCGATAAACCTTAATGAGTTGAGTTGGAATCGTTCCAACCCATTGAAAGGAGTTTTCAATGATATAGTGATAGAGATTACAATATATCTCACTACCAGTCAGAATAGAACCTATGGGGTCACACACACTAGAAGTATTGACCGATCCGATGGTTGAAAAGTGATTATGAATCACGAGTAATCAATTCGATTGATAAGAAGTTGAAGAAGGAAAGGGAATTAATTAATTGGACTTGAAACAAGAGTCCTACTTCGAGTAGGATTCCTAGAGTCCTAATTGGATTAGGACTGGGAATCCTAGTTGGAGTAGGACTGGGATTCCTACTTGGAGTAGGATTCCTGCAATCCTAATGAGATTAGGAGTTTTGAATCAAAATTGGATTCCTACTTGGAGTAGGATTCCTAGAGTCCTAATCGGATTAGGACTTCGGATTCAAATAAGAGTCCTAATTGGATTAGGACTAAAATTAAATATGTCCTAATTTGGATTAGGGTTTCTTAAGTCACAATTAATTATTAATCTAATGAATCAATAAGACTCCTAATTGGATTAGGATTGAAGAGTTCAATTGAGTCAAAATTGATTTAAGTTCTAATTGGATTAGGACTTACCTAGATTGGATCCAAATTGGTTCACCCTTGGGCTAAGCCTAATTGGATTAGGGCTTGACCACATTAGGGCATTCCAATCCCTACCTAATATGGATTAGGGTTTACCATGAGGAGGGGGATAAGCCCCTCCCCTTTCCACGTGGAGAAGGGAGAAGAGACGGCGCCCCCTCTTAGGAAAGATATCAAGAGCTCCTAAATGTTAGGAGCTCCACATGTCTATAAAAAGGGACTTGTGGGCGGCACCTAGGGCATAGAAGAAGTGCTCTCTCCTCTCCTTGCTGCCACCACCCTCTCCCTTTCCCTTGGTTCAGCCGCCAACAAGAAGAAGAAAAGAAGAGAGCCTTGTCCGCCTCCTCTTCCTCCAATCCTTCTTCCAACGCAGGGAAAAGAAAGGCTGTGTTCTTCTTCCTTGAGTTCATCCTTCTTCTTCCTCCTCCCAAGCACAATCAAGGGTTGATTGAAAGGGAGGAAATCAGCCATCAAAAGAAGTCTTTGCAAGGGAGCTAGCACCCTGGGAAGACAAGAGAGCTTTGATCGGATCACTGCTTCGTGTGGATACCCGTAGAGGCCGGACACTTGAACGGCTTCAAGCGAACCTTCATCCTAGACCACGAACTTCAGTTTGCGGTGATCATCTACCCGCACAAGGTGAAGATCTGATCTTCTAATGAATTTAAAAGTTTTTAATTCTTGCCTAACTACGAACGGTTTATGAAACAACGTTCATGCGATGAACGTCGATCCCGCTTATGCCGATTCCGCTGCCATCTGAATTTTTTTTTTGAAATATCAGCGGCATGGGCGGGTTCCCAACACGCCGGGTCCGGGCAAGCCGACTAGGGGCTGAAGTGCGGCCCTTGGGCTAGGCCGAATGCCATCCAATCTAATTCGCCGTCCGCTCCGTCTGAAAGTCACCCACATCTCGGCAAAGTCGAATGTAATCGGGCTAAGACTCTGCAGCCACTGCATACCAAGAACCAAATCAGCTCCTCATAATGCTAATGGGTAGAGATCGAGCTTGGATTGGCTGCCCTGGATCGTCAAAGTGATGCCTCGGTATATGCCCTCCGCCCTCAATGTGGTTCAGTCACCCAATGCCACGTCGAAGCTCAATGTCGGCTCTGCTATGAGACCGATCTATTTGACAAGCCTCTCGTCCAAGAAATTGTGGGTGCTGCCCGTATCTTCGAGGATACGCGCACCACATGTCTTTTGATCATGCCGTCCACGCGTAGCGTTTTCGGTGTCGCTGATCTGGAGTAGGCATGCAATGAAATCTGAGGTGGCACGTCCTCTTCCTCGGCCTCTAAATATTGGGGCTCGTCCTCAGCAACCTCATCACCATCTTTAGCCACGGCCTCGTCCTCCAATCCGTCGATCAACATCACCGCTCCGACGGGCCGCGCACACCGATGTCCCGGTGTAAACTTCTCGTCGCAGTGAAAACATAGGCCTTTTGCTCGACGTTCCTCCACTTGTGCCAGCGTCAAGGTCCTCTCGGGTGGACGCTCAGCCCTCTTGACGTCACCTGACAAGCGAAGAGGGGTCCTCGGCCCTGTGTTGGCTGCTGCAGCCATCGGCGCTCTCGGCTGGCCGATGGAGCCCCCTGCGGTTTGGCCGGCCCGGGGGTTGGTCCAGCTGCCCCATGCCGCTGCTCGAGTGGTCTTGATCTTCTCTTCCACCATCAGGGCCAAGGCAAAGGCATCCTCCAACGATTGTGGCCGCAAAGTCCTCATCTCGGCTTGAATGTCGACGCGAAGTCCTCCGAGGTATACGCTTTTCAGCATAGTGTCGCTCCACCCCACCACTCGGTTGCTGATCCTCTCAAACTCCTCTTGAAAGGCTCTAACAGTAGTCTTTTGGGTGACCCTTGATAGCATAGACTGGAAGTCGTCGTACTCGGTAGGGCCGAAACGCCGATAAATTGCTGCAAAAAAATCCTCCCAACCGTCGAAAGGTCGGGCTCGGTCGGCGGTTTGAAACCATCACAGGGCGGTCTCTTCTAGGTGAAAAGATGAGATCAATACTTTTTGGTCCTCCGCTGTGCCATGGTAGTGAAAGAACCGCTCAGCTCGATACACCCAATTGAGAGGATCGTCGTCTTTAAACTTGGGAAATTTCAGCCTAAGAGTCAGTCCGCGATTTCCTCCCTCTCGATCTCCATTACGGTCCCAATCTCGTTCATATCCTTGGCGTGGGTACTCCCTCACACGCTTGTTCCTCATCTGAAAATTCTGGATGGGATCATCCTCCATATCCGACCCATCGTGGATGCCAATCGGGCTCAGCCCCCGAGTCCTAGCACGTGCGCCAATCGGTATGAGCTCGGGTCGGGGTCTAAGTCGATCTTCTCCTTGGTCCAGCCGCGTCTCCTCTGGTGGGTTGGGAAGGAGAGGCTCGCGAGGAGGGGGTCCCCTCCGTCCTGGTCGTCCACGGGTAGGGGCCGAAGATTCCACCTTGGTCCGATGCGGAACTTCCCCCGGTGGAGTTTCTTGCCGCTGATTTAGCAATAGTTGCAACATCATCTCGATATGGCGTTGCATGGTATCCATCTTCTCCATCAATTGCTGTTGGCTCTGCTGCATAGTTGTTTGATTCCCATGCAAGAACTCTAAGAGACGGTCGGTGGAATCAAGATCGGGTCTCAGGTCCGCCGTGGCCGCGGGTGATCGCAAGCCTTCTTGATGTGGGTCGACGCCCTTTGAAGATGTCGCTTCTTGCTGCTTCGAGGTTGTAGAGCGGGTGTTCACCATCTTCCAAGGCCAAGGATTGAACTGCTCTGACACCAAATTGATGCGATCTGATAGAATTCGATCCGTATCTCAAGATTCTTAACTCTTCTTGATTTCTAGGAGGGTGGTTCCGACCTGCTTGCGGGCGCGATTCTCGAAGATCCACCCATCCGATCGATCTCAATTCTGGATATGTTGTAGGTCTCCATGTTAGCTTTCCAATGGGATCTCAAGATATCAGCCTCCAACTGACGACTGCGCAGGAAAGGACGGGCTGATAATCTGACGGGATGGAGTTGTTTGTAGAGGCTGGTAGGGATCAAGAAGGAGAGGAAGATGAGGAAGAAGGTTGTTGGCCTCTCGGGATAGAGGTGGTGCAGCCGGACGAAGGAGGGGGCGGCGGCCTTGTATGGTGGCCTAGGGAGAGGAGGAAGGCGTCGCAACAAGAGAGGAGAGAAGGAAAGAGAGCTAGGGCAAAAGCCTTTCAATTAATTCTTCCCTCCTGAAATAGATGCTCACCACATCTATTTATAGGTGGCTACCTGATCCCTTAACTTGACTTGATCTAATTGAATTCAAAAAACAACTAAATCCAAAGCGACTCTAATAAAGGCCAAGTTGGCTAGCCCAAGCAAGGCTATGCTGAAATAAAATTAACATCAAGGACTCAAAAGAAAAAATAACCAAATGATTCAGTCCGAGGCGGTCTAGTGGATCCAACCGCATCAGCTGCATATCATTTAAATGTATATCATACAAGTAAACAGCATTTTTATTGTGCTCAAAGATCACAAATTATTTTGAATCAAAGTTTGAAGCATAAACTTGTGTATTTTATGGTTATACATCACATAGGCAAATGTATTTCCAATTTAGGCAAATCATGAAATAATCTTCAAAAGCATAAGTTAATCAATACATATGTAAACATGATATCAAGAAATTAGTAATTAAAAACTTTAATCATGTCACAATAGGATTTAAGTTGTTGACTTTGCTCAGCTAATTTGCAAGAGAGGTATCTGAACTTACCGATTCATTCTGCATTCTTCAAGTCAAATATCCACTAGAATTCTTGTGTGTAAACTTTTAGCTGAAGAAAGTCCTCTCTCTTGTTTGCATGTGAATGTTTATGGTACCTTACGTAGAGGTGTCTTTCAAGTTGAAATCTCTCATTTCTTGCTCATAGATGCTGCATTATTAGCGGAATCTTTTTCTTTCTTGAAGGAAAATCATTAGTTTCTTCAAAATACAAAACATTCATACAACATATTACTTAACTAGATGACTCAACAAAAGACATGATAATAATTGAATATTGAGTCACTCTACCCAAGAGATTGCCTAAATATGAGCAAGCACAAATAACTTGAACTAAAGAGATAGTTTCATTAAGCAAGATGGTTCAAGGACAAGCATGTGAGACAATAGGAAGATTCATCAAGGTCAAATCAATTTTTTGTTTTCAGAATCAATTTAGCTTAGATTCTATTTGCTTAAGATAATTATTAATTGGGTATACAAGTTAAGTTCTAATTGAATTATCTTAAACAGTTGTCTCTATCAAAATTTTGATTATGATTTAGCTTTCAACACATATAATCATGTTTTAGGGAGATAAGCAATCTTCTTTTAGAGCAAATAAAATTTTATTTTTGACTTATAAGAGATAGTTCGAGAGAATTAATATTCATGCTTTAAAAGATTTTTAACATGAAGGCATGAAATCAGCCTCAAACATTTATACTCGAGAGAGAATTTTGATTTTGAAAAACTCAAAGAAGCAAGTTATGCATATTCATCATCATGCAAGCACTAGAGGATTTCATGCTAAGATTGTTGAGATAAAATTTATCGTACATATAAGGTATTTAGTAAATATTCAATAGTATAATTGAATTTACAAATTTAAGCATATCAAGATATGAAATGACAATTTAAATTACATTCACAAATGATGAAATAAAATTTATTTATAAGTCACGTGTCATGGTACCTAGTTAAGAGTTGAAAGAATAGATGCCCTACAAGCCAATCGCAATATGTATTGCGAAGGATTTTCTTTTGATTTTCCAAATCATATACATGACATTTAAATATGAATAAAGGCATTGTGTTTTATCATATGCTGTTAATTATATTTGTGATAAACCCCTTAAATTAAGGCAATGGTTTTGAGGCTATGATGAGATCATACTGTTAGGATCTCATGCATGCCGCAGAAAAATTACAAAAAATTTCAGATCTGCAGCGGAAGGGCATGCGCAGATCCTGTTCATCGCATGAACGTATTTTAAAACAATTTGTAGATAGATTAGGATTAAATTCTTTTAAACCATTTAAAAATTAATAAGAAGATCAGATCTTCACCTTGTGTGGATAGATGGTCTCCGCAAATCTGATTTACGTGGATTTGTTGAAGGTTCGATGGAAGCCGCACATGCGTCCGGCCTCTATGGGTATCCACATGAGGCAAAGCACCGATCGAAGCTTTTAGATCTCCCCGAGGTGCTAGCTTCCTTATAGAGATGGCTATTGATGGCTGATATTCTCCTTATCAATCAACTCTTGAATGCCTAAGGGAGGAGGAAGAAGAAGGATGGTTCAATGGAAGGAGAACAAAAACCCGCAGCCTTTTCTTTTTCCTTCGCATTGGAACCAAGGAAGGGGATGAAGTAGACCACGCCAAGAGCTTCTTTTCCTTGCTTCCTTGTGGCTGAAAGGAGGAATGGAAGGAGGTTCCTTGCTGCCAAAAATTCTAAGAAAAACCATGAAAAAGTCGGAGCCCCTTTGAACCCCTCTTTTATGGTGTGCGGATATTTTAGGAGCTCATCTTTATCCCTTTCTGAATTCAAAATAGGAGGGGCATGGCCCCTTCTTTTTCCTTCACGCCACCAGCCAAGGGAGGGGTGTAGGCCCCTCCCTCTTCTCCCATTTGGTTAGCCCCCACTTAATCTAATTAAGTGGGGAGGGTTGGGTCCAAATGCCAGGATTCAATCCTATTCAAAATAGGATTTACACCCATTTCAATTTCCTCCAAATCCTAATCTAATTAGGATTTAATTGAACTATAGCTCAATTGAACTCTTCAATCCTAATCCAATTAGGAGTCTTTTAATTAATTAGATAAAAATTAAAATTAATTAGAACTTAAGAAAATCCTAATCTAATTAGGACTTATTGAATTTCAGCCCTAAGGCAATTAGGACTTTAGAAATCCTACTCCAAATTGGACTCTAATTTAATTTGAAATCCTAATCCAATTAGGACTCCAAGGATCCTACTCCAAGTAGAACTCGTGATCAAGTCCAATTAATTAAATTAAATTGCAATCCGATTGCAATTATTCCTTCTTCAACTTACTAACTCTTAGCGGGTTAATCAATTATCAATCAAATTGATTATTTGTGATTTTTAATCCCAATTCAACCATCAGATCGGTCAATATCTCTAATGTGTGTGACCCCATAGGTTCTATTCTGACTGGTAGTGAGATATATTGCGATCTCTATTACAATATTATTGAAAACTCCTTTCAATGGGTTGAAATAATTCCAACTCAACTCATCAGGGATCATCGACCATCAAGATGGTCCCTATGAGTATCACCATCTACCCGCGACACTTAGCAGCATGTAGTGGCAACCCAGTAGAATGGAATGATGAACCTCTAGGTGCAGTTATTGTTGCCCAAGGTGACAACCCAAGAGGGGGGGTGAATTGGGTCTTTTAAAAATTTTTCAACTATTTCTAATCTTTTAGAGTTAATTAAGCTATGTTATATGGATGCTTAGCGGAATTTAAACTTAGCAAGAGTATGATTCTAATCTAATCAACTATTAAGCAGCGGACTCAATAAAAGATTAGTCTAAGTTTGCCCAAGTATGCAATTCAATTGAATGAGACTTGATTAAGTAAATTGAATATGCTTGCAACTAAAGGATGCACGGAGAAGAGTTAAGGAAGCATAGTATCTAAGTAAGTAAGTGAGTGAGGAAGTCAGACAACAAAGAGCATCACAAACACAATAAAAGTATAGTGGTTCGGTGCATCCCAACACCTACATCCACTCTCCAAGACCTCTTGGGAATTTTACTATAATCCCTCAGATTACAGCCGGTTGTTTTACAAGCTCACAACCCAACTTGTTGTTTTGCGAGATCACAACGAACTCGGTCGGTTTTCACAGGCTCACCGACTAGAACCTACCGATTGTTTTCACGGGCTCACAATCCAACCCAGTTGGTTTTCCCAAAGGCTCACCAACCACAACCTTACAACGATTGTTTTTTGGGTTCACAATCAACCTAGTTGGTTTTCCCCCAAAGGCTCACCAACCACAACCTTACAACGTTGGTTTTTCCTTTGGCTCACCAACAAACCTTAACATCGTTGGTTTTTCCTTTGACTCACCAACAAACCTTAACCCCTTGATTCAATCCCTTGATTGAATCAAGTTACAAGATATTAGACAAAGAATTTAAAGCAAATACAAGCTTCTTAACTAAGCAAATATAGCAAATATAAACAAATGGAGTAAAGAGAAGCTCTCAAACGAATTTTGAAGATGAAGGAACTCGGCTTCTTCTTTACTTGACCCTCTTCTGATTTGGCATGAAGTAGAGGATCACCGAGGCAGCACACGGATGGAGAGGAAGCTTTGAGATTCACTTGGATGCTCTTCTTCTCTCTATTTTACTTTGAATGGCCCTTTTGTGCTTATGGGAGATTTCCCTTGTAATCTCTTTGAAATCTCTTCCCTAAATGTTCTCTCCCACTTCCATACTCTCTTTCCTAGCTCTCCTCTTGATTTTATAGTTTTAGAGGAGTGCAAACAAAAATCTAGCCGTTAGAGACAAAAATAGAGCCGTTGGAATCAAGAAAAAACTAGCCGTTATGCCTCCCAGCGTGCTCGAGTCGACTCGGCTGAAGTAGGAGTCGACTCGGCTGAAACAGGAGTCGATCAGTGAATAGTAGTCTGCCGGCACTGTAGCTGGGAGTCGGCTCCGCACTGTAGCGCTGAAGTTGGAGTCGGCTCGAGATCACTGTAGCGCTGAAAATCAACTCTCTGTCTTTTTGTTTGTTCTCAGTCGGAGTCGACTCGTAAAGTACCGGAGTCGACTCGAGCACTGTTTCTTGAAACTCTAGAGTGCCAGAGTCGACTCTAAACTTCCCGGAGTCGACTCGAGGACTATTCTTTTGAATCTTTCTTTGAATTTGCTCCTCCAACTTAAATCCTTTGAACTTGAAACTTGGGCTAATAAATTGTAGCTTTCTTCTAACTTTTCTTGAGAGCTTTTGAGGCCTTCTTGTATTTTTCCAACTTGCTATGTTCCTTGCAAAATAAATTATCTTTCTTCTTGCAACACAAACATTAGTAATTATACTTAAAGGTTTTGTGATCATCAAAATCAATCTTTAACTCAATCTTTGGATCATTAGTCTCCCCCTTTTTGATGATGACAAAACTTGTAGTATGTGCAATATAAAATATATTGTGTTCTAGGACTAATGCATAGCTAAGTTGCATGAAGTAGAAAACATATATATTTAAAACATACTTCATGATAATGCTTTAGATTTAATCAGCTTAACACAATCAACATATTTCAATTTAAGCTGATTTGTATTCAATTCAAAACATAAAGCATTATGAGCATATACTTAGATATTTCTTCCCCTTTTTGACAACATCAAAAAGGTTGCAAGATAATGAAACATTAAGCACAAAGATAAGAATACTCAAATATTTCTTTTTCTTTTTGTCCTCTGATTTGCATGTCAAATTATTGCAAGAATATGAATCATATAACTCAAGGCAATAATGTTAGAAAAAGATTAATGAGCATAGATCAGAGCCAATTATAATGAGAACATATCGAATGTGGTTCCAAAGATAGTTTTCAAATCAAGTGTAGGTGGAAATTTTCTCAAGTTAATTTAAGAAGTACCAAGAATGATATTCAAAGAAAGCACGAATGAAAATCTAATCATTCTTTAATAATAAGTATGAAAGCTTGTTCATTTAAGATCTTTTGCCCCAATATATTAAGTATTTTAGCAGCATGAGAGCAATTAAACTAATTTTCTTTTTGGAGTATAATAGCAATATATTAAGTATGATTTCAAAGTTCTTTTATTCCTTTAGTGAATTCCAAAATAGATTTTCTAAGAGTTACTCAATGAAATTCAACATTATTCGGTGTTCTTAAGCTAGAGGCTCTTAAGATCAACTGTTTGAATTGCAATTAGGATCACTTCTTATTCGGTGTTCTTTCTCTCTCCTTTAGTTATGGATTTATGCGATTAAGTTCCATATGATCTCTCCCTCTAAAATTTTCTTTCTCCCCCTTAATTATTCATTCCATTTAAGAGTTTAAAATTTGAAGATAGTGTCCAATAAAATTGTTAAACTCGAAAATATATGTTCAATATATTCTATTTCCATAAAGCTCAAATTTTGAGATAAAACAACCTTTATACAACTCATCTCAAGGTACAAGCTTATTATGTATTCATGAAGTCATGCAACACAATGAGGTTCATCAAAATCAATCCATAAAATTCAAGGTATGCATCAAATTAAAGTAACTTTAGGATAAGATACTGAATAAAACTGAAACTTTATGATATCAAGAATATAGAGTGATCTAGAATTATTCAAAATTTATAGCAATCACTCCTTTTAATCTTTCAAGAACAAGTTATGCTTCCTCTTAATCTTTGAGAAAATGTACTGAAATATTAATCAGAAAATGATTCATTTGAAGCTCAAATTCTTTCAAAAGCATTTACATTTTCTTTCTTTTAAGAATCATTTGAGTGAGCTGAAATGTTTCTAGACTTAAGATCATTCACTCTCTTAATAATATATATATATATATATATTGATGAAAGTCTTTAATAATGTAGGAGAGAAAAACATATAGATGATCATTGAAGTATATATATTTATAGAACTCAATTTCTTAATCATAGTTTTTCAGCAATGTATACATGAAGCACAATAAATCTTTTTAATATCAAAATAAAATCATATATTTAAAAATATTTGTTTGCAATTAAGATCATTGAAAGACACATTATTTAGACTAATATTAGTACACTTTAAGGATAAGAAAAGATATGTTTCGGATGCATATCGAGACAATCAACCAAGGCGTCAAAATTAATTATATTTTTCTTATATTAAAATTTTCATTTAGAAATCATATTGAGTTATTCTCCTGAATGACGTGATCATTGAAGCATATAACTAAGGTTACAAAGATGTAACGATATAAGAATTTTTAAGTTAAGTTTAAGCTTTTATACAAAATCAGATTCTGAATTTTCATAAGAATTTCCAAGAAGGCTTTCACAATTATAATTTGAGATATGTATCTTCTACATTGTAGCTCATCTTAAATCACTAAGATTGAAAACACATATTTCAATAACATTCGAGCACTTTCAGAATCTTTGTATTTAATATTGAGTTTCGATGCAAAATAAAGGATATTTTAACAAGTATTAGGACATTATGTATCAAAGTTAGGCAAGTAGAAAGATAGATCAAGATCAATTCATTTTGCCTAAATAGAAATATCCTTCTCTTCTTCTTTTTGTAAATCTATTTAACTTTCAAAGATAATCGTGAATGATAAAACTGAAATTTTTTTTTAATATTACAAAAAAAAAACTTTATGTAGTATTTTAAACATTCAAGCATTGGAACACAAGTTAGTTTGAGGCAAGGGTGAAGCAAAGACTTGTGAGCAAAGTTAAGACATATTCCAAGTTAAGACATATTTCAATCAACTTATCCAAGCATGGAGCATTACAAAGTATTGAGAACCCATAATTCAAAACATCATGCCACATGCAAAATATATTATGTGTTAAGTTATGCATTAAAATATTAAGAACAAGCATGTCAAGGATCAAAATCAATTCTTTTCGAATTAAGTCCCCCTATTTAAATATAATCTTCCACTAATTTCATCCTTAAGGTGTGTTTCCAAGTGATTAATACTTGACTTGATTCTTCTTATATACTTTCATTTACTTTGTCATTCATTTCCTCCTTTTTTTTGAATTTTTTTTCTTAACCAATTAACGAACATTTTGATATTGTTTTTTTTTTGTTTTTACTTTCTTATGCTCTATACTCTATTTGCTCCCTATCCGGTGGAGTTGGAAGGGGCACGAGGTACTACCACTAGCCTCCCCATTGGCACCATCCCTATGATGAGCAATATAGAAAATTTAAAAGGTTCACTTCAAACTCTTCCTGTTTAAGTGTAATTAATTGCGGATTTTATCCCTTTCACGAGTCTCATAAATGTGCCAAATCTATTATGCTTGTTTTGCTTTTCCTTAAGATTGAAGTATTTGCATTTACTTAGATTTTACTTCTCTTGAATAATATCCATTTTCTTTTCTTTATCTCTCTCTCTTTTTGTTATTCTCAAGTAATTTACATGAAAGAGTAGAATAAAGAAATAATTTTATGTATCATATAGATGTATATCATGCAAACAATATTTTCATTGTGCTCAAGGATTCATAACTTCTCACAAGTTATTTTACATCAAAATTTTAAGCATATACTTGTGTATTTCATGGTTATGATATAGGCAAAGAAATAATTTAGTTTGGGCAAACCATGAACAGTTTCTAAAAGTATAAGTCAGTCAATACATATATAGACATGATATCAAAAATTAATAATTAAAGAATTTAATCATGCCATAATAAGATTTAAGTTATTGACTTTGCTCAATTAATTTATGAGAGAGGTATCTAAAATTACCTATTCATTCTATATTCTTCAAGCCAAACTAGATTTCTTATGTTGAACTTTTGGCTGAAGAAGATCCTCTCTCTTGTTTGCATATGAATGTTTATTGTATCTTATGTGGAGGTGTCCTTCAAGTTGAAATCTCTCATTTTCTTGTCAAGGATCCTGCATTATTAACAAGCTCCTTTTCTTTCTTGAAAGAAAGTCTTTAGTTTCTTTAAGATACAAACCATTCATCCAACATGTTTTTAACTAGATGACTCAATATAAGATATGACAATAGTTGAATATTGAGTCACTTTACTCAAGAGATTGCCTAAATATAAGCAAGCACATATCACTTGAACTAAAGAGATAGTTTCATTAACCAAGATGGTTCAAGGACAAGCATGTGAGGCAATAGGAAGATTTATCAAGGTCAAATCAATTTCTTATTTTCAAAATCGATTTAGTTTAGATTTTATTTGCTTAAGATAATTATCAATAAGACACGCTAGCTAAGTTTTAATCAACTTATCTTAAACAGTTGTTTCTATCAAAATTCAGATTATGATTTATTTGTTATCAATAAAATATGATTCATTAAAGTTAGATTGAAGTCTTGCACAAGGTCACATAATGAGCATACATTTGGTCTACTAGCTGTATGATAAAATAATTATTCTATCATGCTTCAATACAACTCTAAAATAATAGATCTACTTTGCTCATCCTTTTCAAATTCTACAAGATGGGGTCATAGACATACCTTCTTCATGCCAATCTTCTATAAGAGTTTTCTTGTGGACTAACTTTGGTCAATGAAGATCCCCTTTCTTGTTTGTCTTAATTTGGAGTTTGAGAGAAGATGTTAATTCATTCATCATACATATTTCAAACTCACCTTGCATGAGCTAAGTAAAATCTTCATATAACTCTTCATTAGTAGAACCAAAAATGATGTCATCAATGCATACTTTGAGCAAATAAGATATCACAAATTCTTCTTTTTGATGCATAGATTTATCACTATTACTTTCTATCAAAAAAGGTTACTTAAGCTTTTATATCATGCTTTTGATGCTTGTTCCAAATTATATATTGCTTTATCATATTTGTAATGAGTGTTTTCAAATATGGTGGTTATTTAACATATTCTTCTTTAATAAAATAAGCACCTAGGAGTGCATTCTACACATTCATTTGATAGAATATAAAGCTCATAAAGCAAGCAAATGATAATGGTGATCTTTACTTCTAATTATGCAAGAATCAAGATCTATTTCATCTTTTCTTGATTTAGTCTTTTAGTAGTCATCAACTTTTCTTCATTAAGTGCATTTCTGAAAAACTCAATTTGGTTATAATTATTAACAAGTTTTCAGATTGTTATATGTAAAAGATTAACCATATACATATATAATTTAATTTTAGTATCTTGATAATAAATCATTAGTCTCATAAAGAATAAAATGAATTGATATTTCTACAACTCGAATCTTTTCATTGAATGTTCTATATGCATTGCTTGATGAATGATATCTAAGGATAGAAATATCTTTATCAGATTTGGCATTATTTTCATAAGAACATATCAAGCATAGTATGTACGACTGAAAAACTATGAGAGATATGCAATAGTTCATTTTCTATTTTTCAGAAGATCAAAAGAAGTTTTCATCAAAAATAGATCAAATAGAAGTCATATGTATGACAAGCAGTGATGATAGCTTTTTTAAAAATCATTTAAGTAGATGACTATCATACTCAATTGTCTTTTTCATTTCTTCAAGAATTCTATTAACCCTATTTTACTTATGGTGTCCTTGGTGTTGAAATAATTGAATTTAATATTATTTTCTGTATAAACTTTATCAGGATTTTAGTTTTCAACACTGTGCCATGATACTTTTTATCTTCACAGTTTGGAAACTTTTTTCATTTGAAACACTTTTACAAGATTTAGCAAATACAGAAAATACTTCAATTTTATTTGCCAAGAACAAATCCAATGTAAGCTTTTGAAAACTTAGTGATGGAAACAACATCTTTAGATTTAAAAATTGATTCTTGTTTGTTTCCTTAGTTGTTGCCCAAGGTGACAAGCCAAGAGGGGGGGTGAATTGGTTTCTTTTAATTTTAACTATCTTACTTGTGTTAAATGATGAGTTAGTGAACTTAAACAAATCACAATGCAAACAACAAGATGTATAGTGGTTCGGTGCTCTCCTTAGCACCTACGTCCACTCCCCAAGCGACCCCTTGGGAATTCACTATAATCCCGCGGATTATAGTTGGATTGTTTTCCGGGCTCACAATCCAAAAACCTTTACACTTTGGTTTTCCGGGTTCACCAAAAACCTATGTTGGTTTTGCGGGCTCACCAACGAACCTATGTTGGTTTTACGGGCTCACCAACGAACCTTTACAATTGGTTTTCCGGGTTCACCAATCAACCTATGTTGGTTTTACGGGCTCACCAACGAACCTATGTTGGTTTTACGGGCTAACCTTTACAATTGGTTTTCCGAGTTCACCAATCAACCTATTCCGTTGGTTTTGCGGGCTAACCAACCAACCTTTACAAGTAGTTTAATAAACAAAGGAAGAAGATTTAAACTCCTATATGAGCAAATATAACAATATAATCTACAAAGAAGAGTTTAGAGAATAGTTATCGCTTGATATGACTTCTCTCTTCTTTGTCAAGGACGCTTCACTCTTCACGGGTGGATGGAGCTCTTAATGACTCTTTGAATCTGCTCAACCACTTTCTTTTGACTCTTGAATGAAGCACTTGGATGAAGCTTGCCTTGCTAGGGTTCTCTCTTGAATGCACTTGATGTCTTTTCCAAAGCTTGCTTCCTCTGATGAATACTCCCTCTTAAATACTTCTCCAACCTCCAAATAGTCCTTCCTGACCGTTGGATTGAAGAAACTAGCCGTTTATAGCCGTTGGGAGTCCAAAAAGCACTTCTGCACAACTAGCCGTTATGCTTCTGCCCATGCTTGGGTCGACCCAAACTTTTCTTGGGTCGACCCAAACCTTGGGTCAGCTCAAACTTTTTCTTGGGTCGACCCAACCTTCAGAAACACAGAAACTTGGAATTCAGCTTTCCTTCACTTGGGTCGACCCAACCTTTCCTTGGGTCGACTCAAGGTTCAGTTGGGTCGACTCAACTTCTTCTTGGGTCGACCCTAACAGGGTTTCCAGAGAACCTTTTCTGTCTTCTGTTCTGTCTTGCCTTTGGGTCGACCCACATAGGGTTTGGGTCGACTCAAGCTTGGGTCGACTCAACTTCATCTTGGGTCGACCCTCTCAGTAAATCCAGAGAACCATTTTCTGAGTTGTTTTGAGGATCTTGATGTTTGGGTCGACTCATGCTTTCCTTGGGTCGACCCAACTCACTGTTCATTTGTGCCATTTTTGCAGAAGTGTGCCAAATGCTTTCTTAATGTGCCGGGGTCGACCCAATCATCCTTTGGGTCGACTCAATCCACACTTTGCTGCATCTCAAGGTTAGATTCATTCAAATAAACAATGAAATGTATCTATATCAATTTAAACAAATATACTGAGAGTAACAGACTTAAGAATGTAGTATCGATTTAACTTATAACATACTCTAGATAATTGCTTGTTAATCATCAAAATAACACTATCATCCTCAATCTCCCCCTTTTTGATGATTACAAAATAAAGAGTATGAGCCTATTGATACTTGTCTTTAAAATCAGTTTTTTTGAAAGGGCTTAACTTGCTGAATTTCAGCTTTTCATATATAAGAGTGAAGTCTCCCCCTATATCATTCAAATGTTGCCAATTTGACTTTTTGAATTACTCTCCCTTTCATTTATAATTCATTAAAGATGAAACTCCAAAAATTTGAGATAAAACATGAGTTTCAGGTTATGTATCGAGGTGTGAAAGGTGCGTGCCAAATTCTGAAATTATATGTGCCAAATTCTGAAATTTGATATAAATTTTTGACTTGATCATTTTCATTGTTGCAAATTGCTCCCCCTTGGATGTATATGCTTTCCTATATGATTTTCAATTTGTTTTACAAATTATTTCTCTTTCTTTCTTTACTTCTCCTCTTATTACTCTATCTTTACTTCTCCCCTATTACTCTTTCTTTACTTCTCCCCCTTTTTGTTACTCTATTTACTCTATCTTTACTTCTCCCCTATTACTCTTTCTTTACTTCTCCCCCTTTTTGTTATCATCAAATAGGTACATGGGAAAAGACACAATAAATAACAAACATTCAAACTTCATTGATCAAAATAGGAACATTTTAGTACAATCATGCCAAAAACAAAAGCAAATACAATGTTCCTCAATCAAGGTTCAAAATACATGATCAACACAAAATACATATGAGAACTAGATACATATCCTAGGCTCTAAACAAGATCGTGAGACTCTCCCGGATCGCTTGGCTACGGCTCTCTTGGGTCCCATTTCTCCAAGATCTTGAAGTAATCTACTGTTTGGAGATGATTGGAGAAGATTTGAGAGTGGGGAATAGGGTTTTCGGAAGAGGACAAAGGGTAAACAGTGCCCTAGAAGCTCACGGGTCCCCCTTTTAACAGTGGGGTCCCGACGTTGGGTCGACTCAAGAATTTTCTTGGGTCGACTCAACGTTGGGTCGACCCTATTCTGGATTGGGTCGATCCAAGTTCAGAAATTTTTCCTTTCTCTTCCTTTTCGCTTCTAAAAATTTTCTTTGCTTCCAATCCTTACAAATTCTTTCTGGGACAATGATACATGAGTAAGGAATATATAGATTACAAGTTTGACTCATGTTTCATGGGTTTTTAGAAATGGGAGGAATGTATCATGAGACTGCTTGCTCCCTTTTGTATCTCTTCAATAAAAAAAGGATCACATATGCCTAATTTCCTCCTTAGCGTGCAGAATCTATCTTCACTCAAGGGTTTTGTGAATATGTCAGCTAATTATTTTTCAGTACATATATGCTCAATACATATGTTTCCATTTTGCACATGATCCCTAATAAAATGATATCTTATTTCTATGTGTTTGGCTTTAGAAATGAGACATTTAAGATGTGAGCCAAAAGAGATCTCTAACTATAGATTCCAAAGATATTTTTCAAATCAAGTGTAGATGGAATCCTTTTCAAGTTATTTCAAGAAGTATCAAGAATAATATTCAAAGAAGGCACGAATGAAAATTCAACACCTTTATATATATATATATTAAGTATATAGCAAGATGAGAGCAATCTAATTAATTTTCAGAGTATAGTATAAGAGCAAATAAAGATCAAACCTTATATACTCGAAAAACATAAGATTATGTTGAATCCTTAATTCTTAATGACTTCAAAGTTCTTTCATGATATAAAAGTATTGGGGCATAGATACCAAAACATGAATTTATGCAGTGTAGGATACATAAAATTCAAGGCTTTGAAAGTTCTTTTAGAGCTCTCTTAAAGACTTTCTTTTACTCCTTCAAAGATCATAGCATCAAAATCAATTAAAATGAATTGGCTCAGGATTGAAACACTAAAGTGCAAGCCAATAAAAACTCATAAGTAGATTCCAAGATAAATTTTCGAAACTAAGACAGATGGAATCCTTTTCAATTAAATTTTCAGAAATAAATGATTTACCGATGAATACAGATGGAAATCTAACTTTCAAAAGATATTCAATGAAGCACGAAGTTTAATACCACTTTACATTTAGTATTCTTTGTCTCATCTTTAGATGCGAATTTATACGATTAAGTTCTGAGGATGATAGTGTTATTTTGATGATTAACAAGTAATTATCTAGAGTATGTTATAAGTTAAATTGATACTTCATTTATAAGTTTATTACTCTCAGTATATTTGTGTGATTGATAATAGATACATGCTTTGTTCATTTGAATGAATCTAACCTTGAGAATGCAGCAAAGTGTGGATTGAGTCGACCCAAAGATTGTTTGAGTCGACCCCGGCACATCAAGAAATCATTTGGCACACTCCTGCAAAAATGGCACAGATGAACAGTTGGTTGGGTCGACCCAAGGTAAGCATGAGTCGACCCAAACTTCAAGAACCTCAAACCATGAAGGAAATATGTTCTCTGGATTTACTGAAAGGGTCGACCCAAACAGTGGTTGAGTCGACCCAAGCTTGAGTCGACCCAAACTCTGAGAGGGTCGACCCAAAGGCAAGACAGAAAGACAGACAAAAAATGGTTCTCTGAAATTACTGAGAGGGTCGACCCAAGAAGAAGTTGAGTCGACCCAAGTGAACTTTGAGTCGACCCAAAGAAAGGATGGGTCGACCCAAGTGAAGGAAGGCTGAAATCAAAGTTTCTGTGTTCTCTGAGAGGGTCGACCCAAGGAATGTTTGAGTCGACCCAAGGCAAAGTTGGGTCGACCCAAGGACAGGTTGAGCCGACCCAAACACGGGCTGAACAGTAACGGCTAGTTCTGCAGATGTACTTTTTGTCCTTCCCAAGGTCAGTAACGGCTAGTTTTTCAAATCTAACCATTGGGACTTGTCCTAAGAAGGTGGGAAGCTATTTAAAGGGGCACTATTCATCAGAGAGAACAACTTTTGAAAGGAATATCAAAGAGTACTCAAGAACACAAAGTGCCCTAATCTTCTTCATCAAGAGCTTCATTCAAGAATCAAAGGAAGGGATTGAGCAGATTCAAAGAGGCATCAAGAGCTCCATCTCCCTTAAAGAGTGAAGCATCCTTGACAAAGAAGAGCAAAGCGACTTCAAAGCGATAAATACTTTCTAACTCTTCCTTGTAGCTTATATTGTTTCATATGCTCATTTAGGAGTTTGAATCTTTCCTTTTGTTTATTAAACACTTTGTAAAGGTTCGTTGGTGAGCCCGCAAAACCAACAAAGGTTTTTGGTGAACCCGAAAAACCAAAGTGTATAGGTTCGTTGGTGAGCCCGTAAAACCAACAAAGGTTTTTGGTGAACCCGGAAAACCAAAGTGTATAGGTTCGTTGGTGAGCCCGTAAAACCAACAAAGGTTTTTGGATTGTGAGCCCGGAAAACAATCCAACTGTAATCCGCGGGATTATAGTGAATTCCCAAGGGGACGCTTGGGGAGTGGACGTAGGTGCTAAGGAGAGCACCGAACCACTATATATTGTTGTGTTTGTGTTGTGCTTGTGCTTACATTTATTCTTGCATCATCTTCTATCTTTGCACTAGTTTAAATCATTCAAATAGTTTAAGAAAGCATCCACCGCACTTAATTAAGAAAACGTTTAAAGCACCAAAATTTAGAAGAAACCAATTCACCCCCCCCCCTCTTGGCTTGTCACCTTGGGCAACAAGTGGTATCAGAGCAAGGTGCTCTAATAGTACTCATTGATCTCACAATCAAGAGTTAAAGATCATGACAACCCAAGTGGGATGTTCTATGAGTGAGGGATAATTAATTGATAGACCTCCACTATTTGATGGTATAAACTACACATATTGGAAAGCACGCATGCGCATTTTCATTCAAGCACATGACTACGATTTATGGAGTATCATAGTCAATGGGCTACATACAAATGCTAATCATGATAAGAAAATGGCTCAGCAAAATGCAAAAGTCATGAATATTCTATATTGTGCATTGGATGATAGTGAACTTAATAGCATATCTTTTTGCATAACTGCTAAGGAAATATGGAATATGCTTGAAGTTAAATATGAATGCACTAACGTTTCTAGTGAATTTGAAACTAGTTCCGAAGAAGAAGAGCATCAAACTGAAACTGAAAATCTATGCTTTGTAGCACATGAAGATGAGGTATGTACTCGAACACAAAGTGATTTCTCATTCAAAAATCAAGTACATACTGAAGCTCAATCTGATTTTACATTTGATGAACTTCATGATGCTTTTTCTGATTTATACTTAGAATATAAGAAGCTTAGTTTAAAGAATAAAAAGCTAAATCAGAAAAATCTATCTCTTGCTGAAAGCTATGATATAACTCAGAAAAATAATAAATTACTTTCAGAAGACAATGAAAGGCTAACTAAAGAAGTTAACAAATTTAAGCCTATAGTTGAAAAAATTACTATCAGCTCTGAAAAACTGAACTTAATGATAAATAATCAAAGAGCTGAATTTGAAAAGGCTGGATTAGGATATCAATCTTGGTACACACAAAAATCCCTTAATGATATATGTGTTAAATCCTCCACTATCTATCCTAAAACGGATTCTAATTTATCTGATGAACCTAATGAACAAAAACAGAAAATTAAAAGTCCATCATCTACTTATATATTAAATCGATGTTTGTTAAATTTAATAAGAGTATGCAGAAATACATTCCTTATAATCCTAAAATCTGCAAGCCTATGGACAAAATAGCCATTAAGAAAATATGGGTTCCAAAAGGAACAATAATAGCTAACCTACAAGGACCCAAAAGAGCTTGGGTTCCTAAGTTGAAAATCTGAATATTTTCTGTAGGTGTGTCTAGCACTCAAGGCTCCAACAAAAGATGCTAATTTAGAAATTGGGTGCTCTAGACATATATTAAAGAATGAAACTAAAAATAATTGAAATGAAAAGAATAATGAAATTAGTAATCCTTGCATCTCATCATTCTCTTTGCCTTAGTATCTAATTAAAACATAAATTGGAGGTATTAATCAATTTTGTGATATAGGTAATATTTTTAAAAAATATAATCAAATCACTTCATTTTATAGTATGCCTTACTTACTGCTGGATAAGTTGCTAAATAATTAATCAATTTATTAAGAATAACTCTATGAATTCTCTATATGCTTGATTAAGAGTTTTTATCAATGGTATTATCTTATTGATCATAGACATGAGAATGTATACTTGGTATGCCTTTAAATATATGCACTATGAATACCAAGATTAAAGAAACCACTTTTGGCATATAAAATCAACTCATACTAGTATGGACTTAATCTCAAAAGTCCTTGTCATTGGTTCACTTAGATTAATTTTCGCAAGGTCAAAGTTTGCTATGTATGTCATCTAGAAAAATAAACTAGATTTTTTATTGAGAATATAGTTTATCATTTTGATTCTATGTAACAATCTGAATTTTGATAGAAACAACTATTTAAGATAATTTGATTAAAACTTAACTGGTATATCTTATTGATAATTATCTTAAGCAAATAGAATCTAAGCTAAATTGCTTTTGAAAATAAGAAATTGGTTTGACTTTGATAAATCTTCTTATTGCCTCACATGGGTGTCCTTGAACCATATTATTTAATAAAGTTATCTCTTCAGTTCAAGTGACTTGTGCTTGCTTATATTTAGGCAATCTCTTGAGTAAAGTGACTCAAATTCAATTATTGTCATGTCTCATGTTGAGTCATCTAGTTAAGAGATATGTTGTATGAATGTTTTTGTATCCTAGAGAACCTAATGAATTGCCTTCAAGAAAAGAAAAAGATTTTGCTAATGATACAGGATTTGTGAGCAAGAAATTTCAACTTGAAGGACACCTCGATGAAAGATACAATAAACATTCCCTTGGAAACAAAAAAAGAGGAAGATTTTCTTCAGCTAAGGGTGTAAAGAATCTAAAAGGTATTTGGCTTGAAGAATGCTAAATATACTGGTAATCTAAACTCTTCTCTTGTGAGTTAGTTGAGCAAAATTAATAGTCTGAAATTATATGGTAGCATGATTAAACCTTTAATTGCTAATCATCTTGATATCATGCTTCATTCTCATGCTAGTGATAATTGTTTAATGGTGTGATTAAATTGAAGTTTACTTTTTCCTATATAATGCATAACCATGAAATACACAAGTTTATGCCTCAAATCTCTAATTCAAAATAACTTGTGATAAGCTATGAATCATTGGGCATAATGAAAATGCTGTTTGCATGATATACATTTATATGCAGCATATTAGATTAATTCTTTATTCTGCCCTTTCATGTAAATTACTTGAGAATAACAAAAAGAGGAAGAGATAAAGAAAAGAAAATGAACAATTATTCAAGGAAAGTAAAATCTAAGTAAAGGCAAATACTCCAATCTTAAGTAAAAGCAGCGTAAGCATAATATATTCAGCATATTTGTGAGACTTGTGTGAACATTCTTTTGGAAGGGATAAAATCCGTAATTAATTATATTTAAATAGGGAGAGTTTGGAGTGAATATCTTGTTGCTAAAGAGAACAGTTTAACATTTCTACATTGCTCATTATAGGGATGGTGCCAATGGGGAGGCTAGTGGTAGTACCCGGCACTATTTGACCCTACTATTCGGTGTAGGGTATATTAGGGACGGCACAAGAGGGAGGCTAGTGGTAGTACCTCGTGCCCCTTCCAACTCCACCGGATAGGGAGCAAATAGAGTATAGAGCATAAGAAGGTAAAAATGAAAGTATATAAGAAGAATCAAGTCAAATTTTTAATCACTTGAAAATACACTTTAAGGATGAAATCAGTGCAAGATTCTATTTAAATAGGAGGAGTTTATTTGAAAAGAATTGATTTTGATCATTGACATGCTTGTTCTTAATATTTTAATGCATGACTTAACACATAATATATTTTGCATATGGCATAATGTCTTGAATTATGGGTTCTCAATATTTTGTAATGCTCCATGCTTGGACAATTTGATTGAATGTTTGAAATACTACATAAAATTTTTATTTGGTATTATGGAAAAGAAATTTCAGAATTGTCGTTCACAATCATCTTTAAAATCTGAAAGTTGAATAAATTTATAAAAAGGAGAAGAGAAGGATATCTCTATTTAGGCAAAATGAATTGATTTTGTTTTATCCTTCAACTTGCCTAACTTTGGTATATAATGTTCAAATTCATACCAAAACTCAACATAAATACGAATATTCTGAATATGCTCTTATATGTTTGAAATGTGTGTTTTCAATCGTAATGATTTAAGATGAGCTACAATGTGAAGATACATATCTCAAATTACAACTTTGAAAGCCTCCTTGAGAATCTTTATGAAATTCAGAATCTGATTTTGTATAAAAGCTTAAACTCAATATGAATTTCTAGATAAAACTACAGCTTAAGAAAAATAGAATAATTCTGATGCCTTGATTGCTTGCCCCGATACGCATCTGAAACATATCATTTCTTATCTTCAAAGTGTACTAATATTGGTCTGAATGATGTGTCTTTCGATGATCTTGATTGCAAACAAATATTTTTAATATATAATTTTATTTTGATATTGAAAAGATTTATTGTGCTTCATATATACATTGCTGAAAAACTTTGATTAAGAAATTGAGTTCTATAAATATATATACTTCAATGATCATCTATATGTTTTTTTTCCTCTCCTACATTATTAAAGACTTCTATCAAAATATATATGTATATATATATTATTAAAAGAGTGAATGATCTTAAGTTTAGAAATATTTCAGCTCACTCAAATGATTCTTAAAAGAAAGAAAATGTAAATGCTTTTGAAAGAATTTGAGCTTCAAATGAATTATTTTCTGATTAATATTTCAGTACATTTTCTCAAAGATTAAGAGGAAGCATAACTTGTTCTTAAAAGATTAAAAAGAGTGATTGCTATAAATTTTGAATAATTCTAGATCACTCTACATTCTTGATATCATAAAGTTTCAGTTTTATTCACGTTTATCATTAAAATCTGAAATTCAACAAAAGACAAGAATAATTAAAGAAGAATGCATCTTTTAAGGGGGAGCTTTAGATATTCAGTATCTTATCCTAAAGTTACTTTAATTTGATGCATACCTTGAATTTTATGGATTGATTTTGATGAACCTCCTTATATTGCAAGACTTGCTTTAATTATATAATAAGTTTATACCTTGAGATGAGTTCTATAAAGGTTGTCTTATCTCAAACCTTGAATCTTATGAAAATAAAATATATTTTCGAGATTGACAATTTTATTGAACAAATTCTAAAACTCTCAAATGGAATGATTAATTAAGGGGGAGAAAGAAAATTTCAGAGGGAGAGATCATATAGAACTTAATCATGTAAATTCACAACTAAAGATGAGAGAAAGAATACTAAATGTAAAGTGGTATTAAACTTTGTGCCTCATTGAATATCTTTTGAAAGTTGGATTTTCATCTGTACTTAATTGGTAAATCACTTGTTTTGAAAACTAAGTGAAAAGGATTCCATTTGTCTTAGTATTGGAAATTTACTTTGGAATCTACTAATGAGCTCTTATTGGCTTGCACTTTAATGTTTCAATCATGAGCCAATTCATTTTAATTGATTTTGATGATATGATCTTTAAAGGAGTAAAAGAAAGTCTTTAAGAGAGCTTTCAAAGAACTTTCAAAGCCCTGAATTTTATGTATCCTACATTGCATAAATTCATACTTTGGTACCTATGCTCCAATACTTTTATATCATGAAAGAACTTTGAAGTCATTAAGAATTAAGGATTCAACATAATCTTATGTTTTTCGAGTATATAAGTTTTGATCTTTATCTGCTCTTATACTATACTCTAAAAATTAATTAGATTGCTCTCATGTTGCTATATACTTAATATATTAAAAAAAAAAAGGGTATTGAAGTTTCATTCGTGCTTTCTTTGAATATTATTCTTGATACTCCTTGAAATAACTTGAAAAAGATTCCATCTACACTTAATTTCAAAACTATCTTTGGAATCTACATTTAGAGATCACTTCTGGCTTATATCCTAAATATCTCATTCCTAAAGCCAAACACATAGAAATAAGATATGATTTTATTAGGGATCATGTGCAAAATGGAAACATATGTATTGAGCATATATGCACTGAAAAACAATTAGCCGACATATTCACAAAACCCTTGAGTGAAGATAGATTCTGCACGCTAAGGAGAGAATTAGGTATATGTGATCCTTTTTATTGAAGAAATATAAAAGGGAGCAAGTAGTCTCATGATACATTCCTCCAATTTCTAAAAATCCATGAAACATGAGTCAAACTTGTTATCTATAGATTCCTTACTCATGTATCATTGTCCCAGAAAGAATTCATAAGGATTGGAAGCAAGAAAAATTTTTAGAAGCAAAAAGGAAGAGAAAAGAAAAATTCTGCATTTGGGTCAACCCAACCCAGAATAGGGTCGACCCAACGTTGAGTCGACCCAAGATGTTTCTTGAGTCGACCCAACGTCGGGATCCCACTGTTAAAAGGGGGACCCGTGAGCTATCTAGGGCACTGTTTACCCTTTGTCCTCTTCCGAAAACTTTATTTTCCACTCTCAAATCTTCTCCAATCATCTCCAAACAGTAGATTACTTCAAGATCTTGGAGAAATGGGACCCGAGAGAGCCGTAGCCAAGCGATCCGGGAGAGTCTCACGATCTTGTTTAGAGACTAGGATATGTATCTAGTTCTCATATGTATTTGGTGGTTATCATGCATCTTTAAACTTTGATTGAGGAATATTGTGTTTGCTTTTGCTTTTGATATATTAAAATGTTCCTATTTTGATCAATGAAGTTTGAAGTTTGGTATTTATTGCATCTTTTTCCATGTACCTATTTGATGATAACAAAAAGGGGGAGAAGTAAAGAAAGAGTAATAGGGGAGAAGTAAAGATATCTTTAGAGTAAATAGAGTAACAAAAAGGGGGAGAAGTAAAGAAAGAGTAATAAGAGGAGAAGTAAAGAAAGAAAGAGAAATAATTTGTATAACAAATAGAAAATCATATAGGAAAGCATATACATCCAAGGAGGAGCAATTTGCAACAATGAAAATGATCAACTCAAAAATTTATATCAAATTTCAGAATTTGGCACACATAATTTCAGAATTTGGCACGCACCTTTCACACCTCGATACATAATCTGAAACTCATGTTTTATCTCAAATTTTTGGAGTTTCATCTTTAATGAATTATAAATGAAAGGGGGAGCAATTCAAAGAGTCAAATTGGCAACATTTAAATGATATAGGGGGAGATTTCACTCGTATATATGAAAAGCTGAAATTCAGCAATTTAATCCCTTTTACAAACTGATTTTAAAGACAAGTATCAACAGGCTTATACTCTTTATTTTGTAATCATCAAAAAGGGGGAGATTGAGGATGATAGTGTTATTTTGATGATTAACAAGTAATTATCTAGAGTATGTTATAAGTTAAATTGATACTTCATTTATAAGTTCATTACTCTCAGTATATTTGTGTGATTGATAATAGATACATGCTGTCACGCCCCGAACCCATCACCCAAGTCCGGCACGCGACCGGCCGCATGAGCCCTAGAGCAGTGCCCTAAAGATCATGCAAGGCCTAAAAGGTACAACATTCACATATATGCCAAAACCAAAGATTGATGTAATTCAATCAAATCCAGCTACAATGTACTGATTTATTACATAATTTCAAATGTCCATAAATAAAAGATAAATTGACTTCTAACTATCTAGCAGTCTGACTCCAGATCGAGCTCACTTCTTGTCCCATCCGACAGATTCTACGAATCCAGTGCCTCTGAAAAAAAATGGAAGTGTAGTATGAGCTTTTCCAGCCCAGTAAGAATCCCAACAGCCACACACAACAAAATCATAAAATAATCAAGTATCAAAATATATATAGCATTTCATCATTTCAAAAGCTCAACAAACAACAAATATATGTAATCAGTACATATACACAAATCCTTTGTTGTTTTCACATTATGTGATCCATTCCCATATTACTCAAATTCCAAAGTTTTCAAACTTTTCATTTCTGGCGTTGGACTAACCAAGATCATGTCCCAGTCCAAGACTGCACAAATCCCACGCATCGCTCGTGGCCGCTATCCTACGCATAAGCTCGTAGAGGCTATCCCACGCGTAAGCCCGTGGAGGCTATCCCACGCATCAGCTCGTGGCCGCTATCCGTAAGCCCGTGGAGGCTATCCCACGCGTAAGCCCGTGGAGGCTATCCCACGCATCAGCTCGTGGCCGCTATCCGTAAGCCCGTGGAGGCTATCCCACGCGTAAGCCCGTGGAGGCTATCCCACGCATCAGCTCGTGGCCGCTATCCGTAAGCCCGTGGAGGCTATCCCACGCGTAAACCCGTGGAGGCTATCCCACGCATCAGCTCGTGGCCGCTATCTTATGACAAGGTTAGTCCAACCCATGTTACATGTCTAGTTTTACATGTTCAATCACATTCCCATCACATCACATATTTTCATAAATTTTCAAAAATATGTTATTTCTTCCCAAATGAATTTATCTCAATATTTTCATTATAAACAACATGCACGCCTCATAGGTGCCGCATCAACTCATAAACAATAACAACATAATAATGAAAATATGTTGATAAAAATTCGTCTCATATGTATCATATCAACTCACAAGCAATAACATCAAAACCGTAAATAAATCCAACGATAAATCAATATATGCATAGAAGTGCTCAGATGTAGGGATTCTTACAGAGATTGTAGACTGACTCAAACACGGTCCGAATCACAACCTACGCGCTGGGGTGCTGAGTCCCCTGATCAGAGTCTCCTGGCACCGCCGACTCTTCCTCTACAATCATCAATTATAATTCACAACTAAATCATTTAATATTTAAATATTCAAAACTATAATTCACATCTGCTATGGGGTCCATCACCAGGTCCCCAAACATCTCAATCCCTCCAGATCTAGGGCAATCGGGGTGGCCCGACTCCCACTCCGTACCACCGGCCTGTGTCGTCGCCAGCCGGGGCCGCTGCCATGCCGGCGACGATGGCCGGTCTCGGTGAAAACATCAAAAGAAAGGAAGAAAGTCCTTCATGGTTGGGAGTACACCTCCCTCCTTCTATTTACTTGGTTCCAAGGGTAATAGCCATGGTGGCTGTGCCCTTTTCCTTCCCTAACCCGACAACACCACATCCACCACTAGCCATATCATCGCCGGCCAAGAGGAGGGAAGAAGAGATTTCTTCTTCTTCTTCTTCTTCCCCCAAGAACCTGCATGCTTTCCTCCCTTCCTCCTCCCCCTTCATTCATGGAAGACCACCCTGAGAGTGGCTCGGCTCCCCCCACCCGACGGCAGCCCCAGTGGCCCCCGACCGCCGCCACTATCGCCGCCGGTGGCCAGCCGACGCGAGAGGGAGAGAAGAAGGAGGTGGAACCGTGCGGTATGCCCTCGGTCCACCATCCCCATCCCCAATAAAACCCTAGAAATCCCTCACCCATCTCCATAAAACCCGATCGACGCCCAAAACCATGGATCCCGACCAATCCCGGCGGCCGGCGGCGGCCAAAAATCGGAAAGAAGAGGCCGAAACAGGGGTACCCTGTTTCGGGCTCTTCTCCGACGATTCACCGGCCAAATCCCTAACCACATCAGCCCTAAATCTAGCAAATGACATGCAAGGAGAGGAGCCACACTTACCTCGGTCCGACGGGGTGTTCCGGCGATCTTTCCGGCGAGAAATCGGAGGAGAAAATCCGTGAGCAACCCGGATCTACGCGCACGGCCCGAGTTCTCTTCGCCCGTGGGGATCTTCACCGAAGGAGAGTGGCCTTCCGTCACGGCCGGCCGGATCTCGGCGTTCGATCTTCCCTCCGGCGATCAACCCAGCGCCGCCGCCGCCTCCCCTTCGCACTCTCCCTCTTCTTCCACGATCGTGCCCTAGGCACGATCGTAATAAGGGGGATGGGCCCGGTCTTTTCGGGCCGGCCCATCCGCCCCTTTCCTTTTTTTTTTTTTTAATTTTGGGGGTTTTACACTTGCTTTGTTCATTTGAATGAATCTAACCTTGAGAATGCAGCAAAGTGTGGATTGAGTCGACCCAAAGATTGTTTGAGTCGACCCCGGCACATCAAGAAATCATTTGGCACACTCCTGCAAAAATGGCACAGATGAACAGTTGGTCGGGTCGACCCAAGGTAAGCATGAGTCGACCCAAACTTCAAGAACCTCAAACCATGAAGGAAATATGTTCTCTGGATTTACTGAGAGGGTCGACCCAAACAGTGGTTGAGTCGACCCAAGCTTGAGTCGACCCAAACTCTGAGAGGGTCGACCCAAAGGCAAGACAGAAAGACAGACAGAAAATGGTTCTCTGAAATTACTGAGAGGGTCGACCCAAGAAGAAGTTGAGTCGACCCAAGTGAACTTTGAGTCGACCCAAAGAAAGGATGGGTCGACCCAAGTGAAGGAAGGCTGAAATCAAAGTTTCTGTGTTCTCTGAGAGGGTCGACCCAAGGAATGTTTGAGTCGACCCAAGGCAAAGTTGGGTCGACCCAAGGACAGGTTGAGCCGACCCAAACACGGGCTGAACAGTAACGGCTAGTTCTGCAGATGTACTTTTTGTCCTTCCCAAGGTCAGTAACGGCTAGTTTTTCAAATCTAACCATTGGGACTTGTCCTAAGAAGGTGGGAAGCTATTTAAAGGGGCACTATTCATCAGAGAGAACAACTTTTGAAAGGAATATCAAAGAGTACTCAAGAACACAAAAGTGCCCTAATCTTCTTCATCAAGAGCTTCATTCAAGAATCAAAGAAAGAGATTGAGCAGATTCAAAGAGGCATCAAGAGCTCCATCCCCCTTAAAGAGTGAAGCATCCTTGACAAAGAAGAGCAAAGCGACTTCAAAGCGATAAATACTTTCTAACTCTTCCTTGTAGCTTATATTGTTTCATATGCTCATTTAGGAGTTTGAATCTTTCCTTTTGTTTATTAAACACTTTGTAAAGGTTCGTTGGTGAGCCCGCAAAACCAACAAAGGTTTTTGGTGAACCCGAAAAACCAAAGTGTATAGGTTCGTTGGTGAGCCCGTAAAACCAACAAAGGTTTTTGGTGAACCCGGAAAACCAAAGTGTATAGGTTCGTTGGTGAGCCCGTAAAACCAACAAAGGTTTTTGGATTGTGAGCCCGAAAAACAATCCAACTGTAATCCGCGGGATTATAGTGAATTCCCAAGGGGACGCTTGGGGAGTGGACGTAGGTGCTAAGGAGAGCACCGAACCACTATATATTGTTGTGTTTGTGTTGTGCTTGTGCTTACGTTTATTCTTGCATCATCTTCTATCTTTGCACTAGTTTAAATCATTCAAATAGTTTAAGAAAGCATCCACCGCACTTAATTAAGAAAACGTTTAAAGCACCAAAATTTAGAAGAAACCAATTCACCCCCCCCCCCTCTTGGCTTGTCACCTTGGGCAACAAGTTCTATATGATCTCTCACTCTGAAATTTTCTTTCTCCCCCTTAATTAATCATTCCATTTGAGAGTTTAGAGTTTGAAGATAATTTTTAATAAAGAGATTGAGTATTTAAAGCTTCCCCTCAAAAGATGCATTTTCTTTCAAACCTTTTTTTTTGTTCTTCTATAATATCAAGAATGTAGAGTGATCTAGAATTTTTCAAAATTTATAGCAATCACTCTTTTTAATCTTTCAAGAATAAATTATATTTCCTCTTATTTTTTTTTGAATATGTATGGAAATATTAATCAGAAAATAATTCTTTTGAAGCTCAAATTTCTTTCAAAAGTAATTACATTTTCTTTCCTATAAGAATTATTGAAGTGAGTTGAAATATTCTAAGCTTTAGGATCATTAACTCTCTTCTTAAAAATAGCTTTTCTTTTTAATGATAGAAGCATTTAATTATGTAGGAGTGTATATTCAAAATATTAATTTCTTAGTCATAGTTTTTTCAGCAATGTATATATGAAGCACCATAAATCTTTTTAATATCAAAATAATATCATATGTTTAGAACCATTTATTTGCAATCAAGATCATTGAAAAATGCATCATTTAGACTAATTTTAATAAACTTATAAGATAGAAAATGATATGTTTCAGATGCGTATCGGAGCAAACAATCAAGGCATCAAAATTAATTCTATTTTTCTTAGACCGTAGTTTTCATCCAGAAATCATATTGAGTTATTCCTCAAAATGATGCAATCATTGAAGCATATAATAAAAGTTACAAAAATGCAATGATAGAAGCATTTTTTAAATTAAGTTTAAGCTTTTATACAAAATCAGATTCTGAATTTCATAAAAAATTTCAAGGAAGCTTTCAGGATTATAATTTGAGATATGCATCTTCTACATTGTAGCTCATCTTAAGTTATTAAGATTGAAAACACACATTTCAAAAGTATTAGAACACATTCAGAATCTTTGTAATTAACATTTAATTTTGGCACAAATTGGAGCAATTTAACAAGTATCAGGATATTATGTACCAATGTTAGGCAAGATAAAAGATAAATCAGAATCAATTCATTTTGCCTAATTTGCAAATTCAAATTATTCTTTTTTTTTATTTTTTCAAAATATATTCACTAAAACAAAATGATGTTGTTGTTGGTAATAACATGTTTCAATCAAATTTTATAGGCATGAAGCATTACAAGTTATATTTAGGAAAGATCTTTGTTATTTGAATATTGAAAACACATAATTCATAACATCATGTCACATGCAAAACATAATATGCATTAAGTCATAACATCATGTATTAAAACATTAAGAGCAAGCATGTCAAGGATCAAAATTTATTCTTTTCAAATAAACTCTCCCTATTTATATATAATTCTACACTGATTTTATCCTTAAGGTGTGTTTTCAAGTGATCGAAACTTCATTTGGCTTTTCACAAGCTTTTTATATACTTTCATTTATCTTGTCATTCATTTCCTCATTTTTGAATTTCTTCCTTTAACCACTTAGTGAACATTCTAATCTTCATTTCGTTTGGTTTTACTTTTCTATGCTCTATACTCTATTTGCTCCCTATCCGGTGGAGTTGGAAGGGGCACGAGGTACTACCACTAGCCTCCCTCTTGTGCCGTCCCTAATATGCCCTACACCGAATAGTTGGGTCAAATAGTGTCGGGTACTACCACTAGCCTCCCCATTGACACCATCCCTATGATGAGCAATATAGAAGGGTTAAAATGTTCACTTCAAACTTTTCCTGTAATTAATTACGGATTTTATCTCTTCCAAAAGGAATGTTCATATTAGTCTCACAAATGTGCCAAATATATTATGCTTGTTTTGCTTTTCCTAAAGATTGGAGTATTTGCCTTTACTTAGATTTTACTTCCCTTGAATAATTGTTCATTTTCTTTTCTTTATCTCTCTTTCTTTTTATTATTTTCAAGTAATTACATGAAAGAGCAGAATAAAAAAAAATTAATCTAATATGCTGCATATAAATGTATATCATGCAAACAACATTTTCATTATGCCCAATGATTCATAGCTTATCACAAGTTATTTTGAATTAGAGATTTGAGGCATAAACTTGTGTATTTCATGGTTATGCATTATATAGGAAAAAGTGAACTTCAATTTAATCACACCATGAAACAATTATCACTAGCATGAGAATGAAGCGTGATATCAAGATGATCAGCAATTAAAGGTTTAATCATGCTACCATATAATTTCAGACTATTGATTTTGCTCAACTAACTCACAAGAGAAGAGTTTAGATTACCAGTGCATTTAGCATTCTTCAAGCCAAATACCTTTTAGATTCTTTACACCCTTGGCTGAAGAAAATCTCTCCTTTTTTTGTTTGCAAGGGAATGTTTATTGTATCTTTCATCGAGGTGTCCTTCAAGTTGAAATTTCTTGCTCATAAGTTCTGTATCATTAGCAAAATCTTTTTCTTTTCTTGAAGGCAATTCATTAGGTTCTCTAGGATACAAAAACATTCATACAACATATTTCTTAACAAGATGACTCAACATGAGACATGACAATAATTGAATTTGAGTCACTTTACTCAAGAGATTGCCTAAATATAAGCAAGCACAAGTCACTTGAACTAAAGAGATAACTTCATTAAGTAAAATAGTTCAAGGACAAGCATGTGAGGCAATAGAAAGATTCATTAAAATTAAATCAATTTTTTTGTTTTCAGAATCAATTTAACTTAGATTCAATTTGCATAAGATAATTATCAATAAAATATACAAGTTGAATTTTAATCAGATTATCTTAAGTAGTTGTTTCTATCAAAATTCTGATTATGATTTAGCTTTCAACACAGATACTCTTGTTTCAGAAAGACAAGCAATCTTCTTTTAGAAAAAAATAAGAAATATTTTTGATTTATAAGAGATAGCTCAAGAAAATTAATATTCATGCTTTAAACAGATTTTTATGCTCAGATTAAATATGATGAGTTAAAATTAATCAGTGGAATTTGAGATCATTTTAGGAAAAGATATTAATCATGGATACAATGATTATGCTCAATGAAATATTTTAATGATCAGATTTATTGATTTTGAATTTTAGAATAGTCTTGAGCATTACTTGTAAGAGGGAAGACGATTTGTTATTATAGAAACTTTTAAGTAAGTTTCTTATTATGATCATAACACATTAATCATTTATGATTGAACCAATTTGAAATGATTATGATTTAACCTATGATGCATATATGAGACTTATAAAGCAAATCATAATACATTTCAGATAATCATATAAGGAATGAATGGTATAATAACATGATGAATTACATTCATACCTTCACGAAGGATAACCTAAGATTTCATAAGTATTATGCTCAATAAAGTTTTAGCATGAAATCAGCATCAACTATTTATATTAGAGAAGAAATTTAGATTTTGAAAAACTTAAAGGAGAAGGTTATACATATTCATTCATTGTTTTCTTATTATCATGCAAGCACTAGAAAAATTTTATGCTAAGATCGTTGAGATAAAAATTCAACATATGAGGCATTTAAGAACTTGATGCAGAGAGTATCGTAATTTCATAAAAAGATAATTTTGATACACGATGTAGAATGTTAAACCTTATACTAGATTTAATGAATAAATTGAGACTTATTTTTAATTATGTGTCAACGCACCCATTTGTATGAAAGTTTCATTTGTTCCATGGGTAGCTTGGCACACTTATATCTACACCCTCATATTTTTATTTTGGGTACCCAAGCTTGCTTGGGTCCTTGAGGGTTAGTGCATATGGTTCCTTTTAGAACCCAAATCTGTTTAAACGTAATAACTTTACTATTTGATTTATTCGTATTAGAACCATAGGTAAAGTTTTTATGCCCAATCTTTTTATGTTTGAAATAAGTTATCTTATTTAATGGTTTTGCTTGGCGAATTGATAACCTTTTCTTTAGGGGTTTATTGTTGAGCAAAGAAATCCAGCCAAGTTTTGATTTATCAAAAACAGCATGTTGACTTTCAAACATCGTTTTTAATCTTTCTGAACTTACAGTGAATTTGTTAATAAAAGATTTCAATTGGTTAACTTCTTCACTTAAGTTTGATTTTCTTTAATTAAATTCTGATTTTTTTGAATCAATTCTTCTGAATTTACTCTTAAGCGTTCATTCTCAGAATTTAATTTGTCTTTCATTTCAGCAGTAGAATTTCTTTCCTCTGACATTTTTAGATGTAGCCTTTTATTCTTTAAACTAAGCTTCTTATTCTTTAAATTAAGCTTCTTGTATTCTAAGTATAAATCAGAAAATGCATCATGAAGTTCATCAAATGTAAAATCAGATTGAGCTTCAGTATGTACTTGATTTTTGAATGAGAAATCACTTTGTATTCGAGTACATACCTCATCTTCATGTGCCACAAAGCATAGATTTTCAATTTCAGTTTGCTGCTCTTCTTCTTCGGAGCTAGTTTCAAATTCACTAGAAATGTTAGTGCATTTATATTTAACTTCAAGCATACTCCATATTTCCTTAGCAGTCATGCAAAAAGATATGTTATTAAGTTCACTATCATCCAATGCACAATATAGAATATTCATGGCTTTTGCATTTTGCTGAACCATTTTCTTATCATGATTAGCATTTGTATGTAGCCCATTGACTATGATACTCCATAAATCGTAGTCATGTGCTTGAATGAAAATGCGCATGCGTGCTTTCCAATGTGTGTAGTTTATACCATTAAATAGTGGAGGTCTATCAATTAATTGTCCCTCACTCATAGAACATCCCACTTGGGTTGTCATGATCTTTAACTCTTGATTGTGAGATCAATAATTACTATTGGAGCACCTTGCTCTGATACCACTTGTTGCCCAAGGTGACAAGCCAAGAGGGGGGGGTGAATTGGTTTCTTTTAATTTTAACTATCTTACTTGTGTTAAATGATGAGTTAGTGAACTTAAACAAATCGCAATGCAAACAACAAGAAGTATAGTGGTTCGGTGCTCTCCTTAGCACCTACGTCCACTCCCCAAGCGACCCCTTGGGAATTCACTATAATCCCGCGGATTACAGTTGAATTGTTTTTCGGGCTCACAATCCAAAAACCTTTACACTTTGGTTTTTCGGGTTCACCAAAAACCTATGTTGGTTTTGCGGGCTCACCAACGAACCTATGTTGGTTTTACGGGCTCACCAACGAACCTTTACAATTGGTTTTCCGGGTTCACCAATCAACCTGTTGCTGGTGGTCCAAACCGAGAACGATTGGCACAGCGGTGTGAACGGGATTCCGTCTGAGCTGCCTTGGTCGATGTTGATTGTGCTCCACCTTCCACCGGAAAACCTGCAAGCAAGCCTCCCACCACCACTGGGGTAGCGGGGGCCCTCCGACGATCAAGTCAGAGGAGATTGGAGGAGGAGGAGAAATGATAATAGCAAGCAAGAGAGTGCTCTGGAAGATATTGCTTACCCCCCCTTCTCCCCCCAGCCGCATATATACTTGGCTGGGGGGTCTCTCAGGGGGGTTTGTCATCGTGGGGGCGCGATGGAGTGGCCACTGACATGGCCGTTACAGGGCGTCGTGGAGCAGCGCTGGGTACGGCCATGACAGGGCGTAGTGGAGTTCCGCTTTGTACGGCTGATACAGGAGATCGTGGAACAGCATCGGATACAGCCGTTGCAGGGAGTAGTGGAGCAGGAGGCCTCGGCGTGCCTCTGGGAAGCAGCCTGTCGTTATCAAGAGATCTCCGACTCGGGGGTCGGAGTGCTGGATCAGGGGGCAGCCGACTCGGGGTCGGGCTGCGGTGCTGAGGATATCCGACTTGGGGTCGGATTGCTAGATTAAGGGGCAGCCGACTCGGGGTCGGGCTGCGAAGCCGAAGATGTCCGACTCGGGGCCGGACTGCTGGATCGAAGGGCAGCCGACTCGAGGTCGGGCTGTGGAGCCGAAGATGTCCGACTCGGGGTCGGATTGCTGGATCAAAGGGCAACCGACTCGAGGTCGGGCTGTGGAGCCGAAGATGTCCGACTCGGGGTCGGATTGCTGGATCAAAGGGCAACCGACTCGAGGTCGGGCTGTGGAGCCGAAGATGTCCGACTCGGGGTCGGATTGCTGGATCAAAGGGCAACCGACTCGAGGTCGGGCTGTGGAGCCGAAGATGTCCGACTCGGGGTCGGATTGCTGGATCAAAGGACAGCCGTAGTCTTCATGGGCGCGCGTGCCGATCACGTGGAGCATGGCGGCTTAGTTCTCCCGTAACAGTAGCCCCCACTTCCGAGCCTGGAACTAGAAGGGGAACGGGTGAAGGGAGTGATGCTTCGAGATTGCCGCCATCCCTCGGAGAGGCGCGCGCGCTTCGAGCTCCCCGCCTTCTTTATGCGTATGGCGGTTGTTGCTGACCTGGCAGTCTGAGGATTTCGGCGGACATCCTTCCTCAATGGTGTCGATTCGCCTTTGGGGCGCGAGCGACCCTTCAGCGGCCAGGCGTCCTCTGGCGTCATCGAGGCATCCCCCCGCCTTTCCCGCCTATTTAACCGGGGGCCCTCCCCCGTCCGTCTTCCTCTTTACAGACATTTTCGAGTTTCCCCTTTGCGCTGCCGTTGTTGCCGTCGGACTGTTCGCTTGCTTCTCCTTTGACGCTCTCGGAGCCGTTCTTCCTTCTCTTCCGGTGAGTTACCCCATTCTTCTACTTAGGGCTCTCCATACTTTCTCCTTTTGTACTAGTGTACCCCAGTCGTCCCGGCCTTTCCCCCCTTCTTGTCCCCGTCCTGACCGTAGGTTTATTGGCCATTAGGAATGGGCGAAGTGAGAGCAGACCACATTAAGTCGGAGCTGGTCGCCGAAGACTTAGACAAACTCGTGGCTCGGTACCACCTTCCCGAGGCCTGCAACGTTACGCTCCCGGGGCCTGAGGAGAGGATGTCCCCATCCTCCTCCAGGGAAGATCGCCATCAATGAGGGCATTCTCCAGGCCGGGTTCCGCTTTCCCCCTTCGGACTAGTCGTGCAGGTACTCCGGGTTTAAGAGTTGCGCCGACGCAGCTGGTGCCCGAACTCGTGGCGTGCCCTGACGGTCTTCCAGGTTCTCTGCCGCATGCACGAGATTCCTGCCACTCTGAATGTTTTTTGGGAGTTCTACAGCCTGAGTGGCCACCCCCAGGACAAAGGGTGGTGGTGCTTTGCGGCGCGGCGAGGGTGCGGCCTCGTCAAAGAGGCTCCTTCCTCCATTCACGGCTGGAAGGAGCGTTTCTTCTTCATCGATGTAGATCCCTCTTGGGAAATCAGGGCGACCTGGGAGACGCCCGATGAAGTCCCCGATCGGCCTATCGAGACTGTCGAGGGAGGAATCCGATGGCTTGGCCGCCTTGAAGGGGTTGGTTGCCGAGGGCCAGCTCCCCCCGGTGGTCCGCCTTATTTCCGAGGATACCTTGGTGAATGTCGGTCTGAGCTCGGTCCCCACCGACCGTGAGCCCGCCACCATTTCTTTTTTGACTCTTTTCTCCTCTTTCGTCTCGTTCTTTCCTTCGGTTTCTCAGCCCGACCATCTCGTTCTTGTTGCAGAGATTGACGACGTCATGCGGTCGGACAAGGACCGGCCGTTGGTAGGTCGTCCCCTACTGGAAGCGGTCCGGAGGAGGAAACGAGCTCCTCCGAGCGGGGGCCCCGCCAGCGAAGAAGTCCCGCAAGGAGGTGCCTCCGACGGCCGACCGACGAGTCCGGGCCCACCGATCAGGGGAGACGCCGTGGGCACGGACCGGCAGCTGACGCCGTATCAGCCCTCCGGTGGTGAGACTGCCGCTATTCCAGAGGTATCATCCGAGCCCGCTCAAGACGGACGGGTCGGACGTGATCGCGTCCCCGGCCCGGCCTTCGACTCAGCCGGCTCCCGATGATTCGAGGAGGGACGCGCCGAGGCCCCCGGCCGAGCGGGGCCCTATCAATTCCTGGAGTGACCCCCGCCCCGAGCACAATCAGCAGGACTCTTCCCCAGGCGATGGATAAGGGTAAGGCTGCAGAACCACCATCCGGCTCCGGGGAGAAATCGGGTGGCCATCACTACCGATGGCGCCCGAAACCTCATCGAA
>NW_024068806.1:0-90553 GCF_009389715.1 Phoenix dactylifera
TGTGTACCAGGATAAGTATTTCAGTGGTCCTCTCCCCATGTCCTACAAAAGGTAATCTAGCCATTTTTCCTTGAAGACAGGACTCACAAACTGGATATGACTCAGAAGTCAATGGGCCGAGAAGCCCATCTTTCTTCATTTTGTTCATTCTGTCCTCTCCAATATGGCCAAGCCTGAGGTGCCACAAATACTTCTGGTTTATCTCATCTCTGGATCTTTTAGATCCTATGGCACTCACTACTTGCTCAAACACATTCACTGACACATCAACATGCAAGTGATAGAGACTGTCAATCATGAAACCACGTGCAACTAATTTATTTCTGAAATAAATAGAACAGCAGTCTTTGTCAAAGGTCAAAACATGACCATCCTGTGCTAAACACGAAACAGAAATCAAATTCCTGCTTGCAGCAGGGACATAATAACAGTCTCTAAGCAATAAACTAAATCCAGACGGTAATTGCAGAGGATAGGTGCCCACAGCTACAGCAGCAACTCTTGTCCCGTTGCCAATCCGAAGGGTTACTGCACCTTCTGCCAGCCTCCTACTTTTCTTTAGACCCTGCATAGTAGTGCACAAATGAGCACTAGAACCAGAATCTATAACCTAACTAGAAGTAGAAGAAACTGTAAGGTTAGTTTCAATTACGAGCAAGTCTAACATACCTTCAGAAGGTGTGTCCTTTTTGTTCTTCAGGCTCTCGAGGTATGAAGGGCAGTTCCTTTTCCAATGGCCGTTGACGTTGCAGTGGAAACATTTTCCTTTGTCATCAGCTTTTTTCTTATGAACTTCCTTCTTAGGCTTCTTGTCTTTCTTCTGCTTCTTAGCAGGCTTCTTTTTCTTCCAAGTAGACTTTCTCTTGGAACTAGAAGTCAGCTCAGCAGCTAGAACAGAGCCCCTTGAACCTTTCAAAACCCCTTCAGCAGTTACCAACATGTTTAACAATTCGGTCTTAGTGCATTCAATCTTATTCATATGGTAGTTTACTAAAAACTGCCCAAATGAATCAGTAAGGGATTGCAGGATCAGATCTATCTGCAGTTCCTTATGCATGAACATACCGAGCTTCTCAAGTTTCTCTAGGTCCTTGATCATAGAGAGACAGTGATCATGGACAAATTGCCCTTCGCGCATCTTTGCCTTGAAAATCCTCTTGGATACTTCAAAGCGTGCAGTGCGGCTCTGCTCACCATACAACTCTTACAGATGAGCCAGTATTTCCCTAGCAGTCTTCATGTTCTCATGCTGGCATTGAAGTTCATTAGTCATGGATGCCATGATGTAGCACTTGACTTTACTGTCATCATCCATCCATTTTTCATGCGTCTCACGCTGATCATCGGTCGGACGTGATGGTAACCTTGGGATGTCACTGTCGAGCACATACCCTAATTTCTCACAACTCAGAACTATTTTGAGGTTTCTCAGCCAGTCTTTGTAATTGGTTCCAGTCAGTCAGTTGGTTTCAAGAATACGGGTTAAAGGGTTTGAAGCTGACATTGTGATCTGTAGAGAGTAAAGATTCTAGTTAGACTTTGTACTTAAACTTAATTTGTTCTAGGGACTTTTAAAACAAATATGCTCCCACTATTTTCTCGAATCCCTCATACTCTTCTGATGGAGAAACGAAAATCCTACGCGACTAGAATTTCTAGTGGGTACTGTGGTCTCACCGATTTACATGCCGCCTCGCCTAACAGTTATTGGTGACATATAAATAGATGAGTGTACAACTCTTATACAATGCTTCTCAAGCAAATTGCAGTGCTACTTGGTCTCTAAGTCATGAAGACCTCACCTAACAGTTATTGGCCCCATTACTTAGTTAAGTCAGACCTACCGTATAACTGCAGAAATAAAGTCGTCATTGGGTCCTCACCTAACAGTTATTGGTGCCCAACGCCATCTTTACCCCGCAACATCTCATGTCTAATAGAGAGGTCCAGTCCCCCGATGCAACTTGCCCACTGTGTCCAGCCGAGACAAATCAACACCGAAAAGACCTTAGCAGCTCTACTACGGTGGAAGACCTATGGACTTAATATTGCATAATCAAGTCTTAGTGTTTACAACTTGAGTTCTTCATAAGAGGTAATCGAACAATTAGCCAGGTAAGCAGGTGGGAGGCTCCCCTTACTCAGAGAGTAAGGTCCTAATTAAGTAACCACCTTTTAGGCTTGCCTAGACACCAATTAGATCAATTAATCTAATATAACTAACTCATGTTGGTTCACTCTCGACTGATTAGCGAAGTTTATATTTAGGTCTCACTCGATCGCGTATTTATATCTCATGCAAATATAAATCTACCCGCATAGACATAAACATTAAACATCCAGGCATTTATCAAAAATAAAATTAAATGGTGATGATCATGGATCCAGGATGGGGTCATTTTACAAGCACATGCACGTCAATTTGTTAGATTGTCTTCAACTCTTGACTCGATTTTGATCCCTTAGGTCCAATTATGATCAACTCCTTGATCCATCTTCAATCAACCCTTGATCTCAATCCGCGCATGTTGAGCTTGTTGATGTACATATCGATCAACTATGGACGTGCAACACACATCACAGATTACATCCTAGATTGCTTTAAAAATTAAATAAAAATAAAATAATAAATTACAACCCTTTTTCACGAGACACGTAAGTCTCTAATACATGAATTTAAGATGCACGCAGGCATCTGAAAAATTAAAATTACATACATCACAGAACATCGCAGAATATTTCAGCACATTCAAAGGGTTCATCCATGATCATCACCATATGCATCACATGCATAAAAATTATTTTCAGATCTGTAATTTAATTGATTATTCCATCTCATAACTTTCTGATTATGCTAGATTTGACTCTAAATATTTGTAATCACATTATCAAAGCATTAGAATCATTAATCTAAGCATCTAAAAATTAGTATGCAGAAAAATCAGCAAGCTGAAAATTCTGCATACATAAATTTCAGCAAGCATAATCCCTTATATTTCAGATCTAAAATGCCTTTAAAAATTTAATTCTAATCTTAATCTACATAACCATGGATCTGATACCACTATTAGCATCCCTCATATGCCATGAAAATTTCGAAATAATTTTCAGATTGCAGCAGAAAAACATATGCGGGATCCGTTCATCGCATGAACGTATTTTAAAACCTTTTGTAGATAGATTAGGATTAAATTCTATTTAAATCATTTTAAAATTATGATTAAGAAGATCAGATCTTCACCTTGTACGGGTAGATGGTCTCCGCAAATCTAATTTATGTGGTATTTGATGAGGGTTCAGTGAAAGCCGCACATGCGTCCGGCCTCTACAGGTATCCACACGAAGTAATGAGTCGATCGAAGCCTTTGGATCTCCCCGGGGTGCTAGCTCCCTTGCAGAGATGGCTTTAGATGGCTGAAGTCCTCTCCTTTATTTTCTTCCCTTCCTCTTGTGGCTGAAAGGAGGAATGGAGATGGGGACTTGCTGCCGTGAACACCAAAAGAAAAGAATTAGAGGAGGGGCTGAACCCCTCCTCCTTTTATTTCTCCATGAGATAAGGATGAGCTCCTAATTTTCAGGAGCTCACCCTTATCTCCTTAATTCGGCAGCAAGGAGGGGCTTACGCCCCTCCTTTTTCTTCCACGCAATTCCCAAGGGGAGGGGCATGGTCCCCTCCCTCAAGTCCAATTAAATCTGCCATTTAATCAAATTAAAGGGTGATTTAATTTGGGTTCAGTTCATGAGTCCAATCCTATTCAAAATAAGATTTACATGAACCCATTTCAATTTCCTCCTTATCCTAATCTAATTAGAATTTAATTGAACCATGACTCTATTGAACTCTTCAATCCTAATCTAATTAGGAGTCATGAAATTAATTAGATTAAATTTAAAATTAATTAGGACTTAAGAAAATCCTAATCTAATCAGGACTTGTTCAAATTTCAGCCCTAAGACAATTAGGACTTTAGAAATCCTACTCCAAGTAGGACTCTAATTTAATTTGAAATCCTAATCCAATTAGGACTCCAAGGATCCTACTCCAAGTAGGACTTATGATCAAGTCCAATTAATTAAATCCAATTAATTAAATTAAATTGCAATTCGATTGCAATTGTTCCTTCTTCCAACCATGAATTCTTAGCGGGTTATCCATTTATCAATCTAATTGATTATTTGTGATTCCTAATCACATTCAACCATCAGATCGGTCAATACTTCTAATGTGTGTGACCCCATAGATTCTATTCTGACTGGGAGTGAGATATATTGCGATCTCTATCACAATATCATTGAAAACTCCTTTCAATGGGTTGAAACAATTCCAACTCAACTCACCAGGGATTATCGACCATCAAGATGATCCCTGTGAGTCTCACCATCCACCAGTGACACCTAGCAGTATGTAGTGGCCACCCAGCAGAATAGAATGATGAACCTCTAGGTGCAGTTATCGTATGATACAGTCCTTCTATCGTGGATCCCTACAGACCGGAGGTCATTGATAACTCGTCAAACTCCGTCGTCTGTCATATGTCTAGATTTATTCGACTTGAGTCCGATAGTGAAAAACTCTTTCTCCACTGTATATTACTGCCCTGGCCAAGGTCTTAGAACTCAGTCTAATAAATCACATAGGATCACTCCTCTTCTATCAAGATCGATAGATTCAATGTAAGTGCATACCCTACTCCTACAGTGAACCTACTGCAGCCAATCTACACAACAAGGACCCATATGACTAGAGACCATGTATATGTGCAGTCAAAATACAATAACCTCACTGTAAATAGCCAAAGCACCGCAGGTCAAAGGACCAGTCACACTACTGCAACATCAAGCAAGTCACTGACGAGTGGATAGATATCCAAGTGACTTCTTGTCTTGGTCACGCTCAGTACACTTGTTCTTTAACAAGCACCTGCACTATCACTTCAGTATCCCTATACTGTGGACTCGAGTCTCGTCCATCCATAAGGAAAGCGATCTGTGCACTGATCGGATCGATCACCGTCCTCGTGATGATCGATTGATCAGGAGCATTTAGAAATTAATCACCAATGATACATGGCTCAAATTCTCAACTCTTGAGAATATGTATCATCATCTTATTAATTTTTTGGACGATTCATAGACACATAAACAATATGAATGAAAAGATGCCCATTTATTATTCAATAATAATAAAGTCAAGTACAAATTTATGTCCCAGAATTAATAATGTGTCCGCCAGATTGGCTTCTAGGGTATACATCTAACAGAGGTCACATCATGTGTTTGACGAGGTCGGCTAGTCGGATGCTGAGGTCGGCCTAGCATCTCTGATTTCGAGGTGTGCTCGGTAAAGCGCCCTGAGCTTGGGGGTCGGGGTGCGTTATTGGATAAGGCACCCCGAGCTCGGTCGAGGTGTGTCGGTGAACATAGGGGCGCCCTGGGCTTGGCCAGGGCGCGTTGTCTATAGAGCGTACTGGATCAGCTCAGTAGAGAACAAGGTATTTTCCACTTTGGGAGAGTACGCACATGCTTTACATCATGCACAGCTCGTGTACGATAATTTTCTCCTCATGGCTTTGTCCCACAAGGGGAACCTTGCTATGAGCATCAGAAAAGGTTGACGTATGTTGTAGCAGCGGAGAGACCTATCAAAGGTCGGTTGAGCCCTCGACGAAGTTCGAGCTCGGATTGACTCTTAGCGGGGCCGAGGACCGGCTTAACTAGTGCTGGGATTTATTTGACTAAAATTGGGTGGCCCTACTGTAGTGAGCAAGACGATTCATTTTGCCCCCATCACTACCCAAACCGTGGCACCTTCCATTGATCCTTCTTCCATCCACCCACCTTCTTCACACAATAGCCCTAAATCCTTTGATGCCCTATTCATCACAAAGTCCTTTAGGTTTCAGATCTAAACCGTAGGTCTAAACTCTTCCTCCCACGTTCTAAACCAAATTAGCTTTGGGTTCAACCAATTTCAGCTACCACCTCTAATTGAAGCCCAAACTATTCAATCGGCTACCACCCATTGAACCTAATCTGATTGAACTAGCAACCCATCTCCTTCCTCCTCTGTTCCATCCACGTAGAACCCTAGTTGCCATTGCCAAGGAAAAAAGAGAAAAAAAAAAAAGAGACAGAGAGAGTTTCAGCCATCATCCACAAAATTCAGCAGCACCCACCCCCGACTGCGTCAATTGGTATCAGTGCAAAAATCGTTTTTCCTTCATGAGTACCCGGAGTGGATGCCCCTACAACATGAAAAACAACTAGAGGGAGACATGGCCGAAGTCTTCTGGCAAATGGCATCCCTGAACCAAAAGATGGAGGCCCTTTGGATGCACATCCATTCCGGGCAGCACAACTTCGAGGATGATCAAGGCATCCATGGTGATGCTGAAAATTCAGATCCAGATAACCCCATTGCTGATGATCCTTTTCCTAGGGATCTTCCACCCCAACGCCCACCTAAAGGGCCCCGAACACTTGCACCGGCAAATCCTCGCATGGGGATGCACTACGGGAACCAATATAGGCAGCAACAATATGACGACTTCAATGATGGATCCAAACGAGTATGTGTTGATGTTTCCAATTATAGTGGTACCCTTGATCCAAATAATTTTCGGGATTGGTTGCTATCCCTCGATGATTACTTCGAGTGGCACAACATGTCCAACGAAAGAAAAGTTCATTTTGTGAAGATGAGACTCAAGGGTCAGGCACAAGTTTGATGGTACAACGTGGCATCGATTGGGAGGAGATGAAACTCAAGTTAAGGAAAAAGTTTCTTTTCCTTAATTATGAGAGACTATCTTCGAGGAGTTGCTAGAAATTCGTCAAGAAGGTTCTACCGTGGAGGACTACACCGCCCGCTTTAACAAGTTGACAATCCACAGCAACATCAGGGAGTCAGAACGTCAAACTTTAGCTCGGTACTGATTCGGGCTGAGGGAGGACATTCGAAGGGAGCTGTTGATGACTCACATCTTTAGGATGGAGGAAGCATTTCAGCTTGCCCTTCGTGTGGAGGCGTAGTAGCGGCAGAGGTGTCCTACTCCTATTCTTGTTGGACAGCGACCTCCGGAATGCAGCAACAAAAGCACCCCTTTCTCTTGAGGTACTTTTCCTTTTACATGATTCGAAACTTTAGCAACCATGGGTCCTAACCTAGAGCGGGGAGCTTCAAAGCCCGGCGACAAAGCCAAAAGCCCCATGCCACCAAGAAAAAATCACTCTGAATGTTACAAGTGCAATGGCTGCGGACACTTTTCGATCGTTTGCCCTACGAAGGACCAGCACTTCAGCTTAGTTTGTGAGGAGGATGAATTCGGTGAGCCCTCTAAAATTCTCCCTCAATCCGCTGATCCTAATGATAAGAAAAACACCATCGACGATGAGGAACCAGCGGAGGAACTCGAAGGTTCAGATCTACCCTCTTGTGTTGTTTGTCAAATTTTTACAGGTTCTAGGAAAGAGGAGAACGTGGAGGAGGATTGGCGACGAAGCAATATCTTCCATACTCGTGTGGAGCACAATGATAAGCCCATGAACCTCATCATTGACAACGGTAGCAGCATGAACATCATCGCCGACGACTTGTTTATAAGTTGAAGCTGAAACCAGAACCTCATCCTAAACCTTATCGAGCAAGTTGGATCGACGAATCCTTTATCCCTGTCAAAGAACGATGTTTGGTTTTCTTCTCTTTGGGCAAAGAGTTCCATTATGAAGTTTGGTGCGTTGTGCTGCCTATGAAGATGTGTCACATCCTTTTAGGCTGCCCATGGTTATTCGATCGAAGGGTAAAATATGATGGTCATACAAATTGTTACTCTTTGTATTTGGGCAAGAAGAAATTTGTAGTAAAACCCCTTAGGATATCTGATTTCAAACCTGAAAATCTTGTAAAGCAAAAGTCTTGTCAATGCGGCGATTTGAAGAAATCAGCCGTAATGTTGATGTAGTTTATGCACTAGTTTCTAGGGAGGTCGGGTCTGAAAGTTCAAAAACTGTTTCATCTGATTTCAAATCTATTTTAAATAATTTTTGTCAACCCTAAAGGATGAATTTTGATGATTACAAAATACTTGAGCTGATGTTGTGTACTAATTATGTTGGCTTAATTGTGAATTTTTATAAGTCAAGAAAAATCAGAAGAAATGAAGTACTGCAAAATTTTAAGTTCTTCGCAAACACTTCATTGGATATGTTCTAAAAGAAAAATGATCTTAATCTAATCCATGGAGATCAAAGATGAAGTCTAAAGTTTTCTGTTTGAAAAGCTTGAGCTAACCCCTAAGTAAAGAAGGACAAAGTTTGAGTTGATTCTGATATGTTTTATTCAAACAGCACAGTCAATGAGTCAACCCCCGCAAAACATGAGTCGACCCTTGTGTAGTTCAAATTAAACAGAAAGCTTTTACCGTCTGAGACAAAGTTTGAAGAGTCGATCCTTGTTCAAAATGAGTCGACCCCTGAAATTGAAGAGTCGACCCTTACGTTTGAAGAGTCGACCCTAGTTCAGTCTCAGCGTTAGCCAAAAATTATAGTATGAGTCGACACTTGTGTTTAAAGAGAAGACTCCTGAAGATGATGAGCCGACCCTTGTATTTAAAGAGGCGACTTCTGAAGAAGATGAGCCGACCCTTAAGATTGAAGAGTCGACGCTTTGAAGTTGTCACAGCTAGGGCCATCTCAATGTCTTGAAGTGCCGACCCAGAATAAGCATGAGTCGACCCCTGAGTTACATGAGTCGACCCCTGAGTTACATGAGTCGACCCCTGTACTGCTGGGACCACAACGGAAAGCTTGCAACAACTTTTGTCTTCTTTTGTAACAGAAAAGATTTCCATCAGAACAGAAAGAAAGAAATTCAAATCCTGCTGAGGAATTCGTCTATAAATTTGAGGGAACCTTAGAAGGAAAACAATAAGGAAGATAAAAAAATTCTGTCAAGAAAGAAAAGTTTCCACCAAGAAAAAGAGAAGAAAAAGCTTAACAGTTCCTCATCCTCACCGGCATTCATCTGAATCTTATTCCTGTGAGGAAATCAGTCGAAGCTTCTCATTGCCCCGAGAAGAGCTGCTGTTTGAGCACTGGGACACTCTTCCACAGCCAACTTCTTCATCGGCTTCAGTTTTCATTTTTATTGTTTCATTTTATATATTCTGAAGCTTTAAGTTTTCTGGTCACAGCATTCATTTATTTTGATTAACTGTTGCTGTAACAGTTTCATTCATTTGAAACTTGTAAAGGCTCTTCCAAGCCTTGATTGGAAGTTGCTGAATCGGAAGTATTCAGAAAGGAAAATAGTTTCTGGTTGATTTATCTGAAAATCAATTGGGTTGTTTGTGAGCCCGGAAAAACAAACAGTGTAAAGTTTTTGGTTGGTTTGTCTGAAAACCAACTGGGTTGTTTGTGAGTCCGAAAAACAAACGGGGATAGGTTTTCGGTTGGTTGCCTGGAAAAACCAAATGGATTTTTGATTGTGTGCCCGAAAAATAATCAGATTGTAATATGCTAGGTTATAATGAAATCTCAAGCTAGGCTTGGAGAGTGGACGTAGGTGCTAGGAGTGCACCGAACCACTATAAACCTTGGCATTTATGTGTGTGATTTATCTCTTCTTCCTCTGCATATTTCTGTTTGCTTTCATCATCTTAGCTACAGCTTTATTTGTGCAATCTTATTTCCGCTGCTGTTGAAAGATAACAGTAACTCATATTCTTCACACTTTAATTTTAAGAGACCCAATTCACCCCTCCTCTTGGGCGGCACCTCTGGGCAACAAGTGGTATCAGAGCCTGGTACTTACAGAAACTTTTTGATCTAACAATCAAGAGTTAGAGGTCATGGTAGCCACCATGGGATCCTCTATTGCCGAAGGGCAATCTACCAACAGACCACCTCTTTTCAATAGCACAAATTTTACTTATTGGAAAGCTCGTATGCATATTTTTATTTAAGCACTTGACTATGATTTATGGACTGTTATTGTCAATGGACCTCACACACCAACTACGATTATAGATGGCATCACCATATTCAAACCTGAGATTGAATGGGATGACCATGATAAAAGAATGGCTCAGCTGAATGCAAAAGCCATGAATGTTCTTTACTGTTCTTTAGATGTAAATGAGTTTAATCGTATATCTATTTACATGACTGTTAAAGAAATCTGTGATAAGTTGGAAGTTACACATGAAGGCACTAACCAGGTCAAAGAATCTAAAATCAGTATGCTAGTGCATAAATATGAATTATTTAAAATGAAAAATAGTGAATCTATAATTAAAATGTTTACTAGATTCACTGATATTATAAACGGGTTGAAAAGCCGTGGTAGATCTTACTCTAACAGTGATCTTGTTTGGAAAATTCTTAGATCTCTTCCTAGAGCATGGGAAGCAAAGGTCACTGCCATTCAAGAAGCCAAAGATCTCAACTCACTTCCACTGGAAGAACTGCTGGGATCTTGATTACAACAGTGAAGAAATGGCCCTGATTACAACAAGGTTCAGAAAATTCTTCAGAAGAAATAGAGAAAATTTCAAGAAAAGGCCTGTAATCAAGGGGGAGCAAAGCAAAGAAAATAACCATAAGGAGCAATATATTTGTTATGAGTGCAAAAAGCTTGGACACTTCAGAATAGACTGTCCTCTATTGAAAAAGGCTCCGAAAAGGTTAAGGAAGAAAGCTATGCTGGCTACTTGGAGTGATAGTGATGAATCTAGCTCTGGAGAAGAAGAACAGCAACAAGAAGCTGCAAATCTGTGTCTAATGGCACACAAAACTGAGGTATATTTAAATGCTGAATATGATTTCACTTTCGATGAACTTCAATATGTTTTTTCTGAGCTTATGATTGAATATAAAAAGCTTAGTTTAAAGAATAAGGAGCTAAAGATTAAGAACCAATCATTGGAAAAAGAAAATGCTCTGCTTTTGAAAAATAAGAAGGAACTGCATGAAGAAAATCAGAAGTTAGCTAAAGAAGTTGGAAAACTGAAACCTATAGTAGATAAATTCATCCTAAGCTCTGAGAAATTAAATCTAATTCTAGAAAGTCAGAAAGCTGTCTATAATAAAGCTGGTTTAGGATATAATCCTCGGAGAAAACAGAAATTATTGAAAAACATATTTGTGAAGCCAACTTATGTTCAACCGAAATCTACTCTGTTTAAGTTAGATAAACTAAAACAAGAATACACTGCATGCAATCCTAAAAGCCAAAAACCTGTAAGTAATGTTTCAATTAAGAAAATATGGGTTTCAAAGGGAACCATCATTGCTAACATTCAAGGTCCCAAGAAAGCTTGGGTACCAGAGATAAAGAATTAAATTTCTGTTTTGCAGGTGTGTCTAGCATCCCAAGCATCAAACAGAAAATGGTATTTCGACAGTGGGTACTCTAGACACATGGTAGGGGATGTGAGGATGATAGTGTTATTTCGATGATTAACACAACCATTGAGGGAATATCAAATTAATAAAACAGTTTAATGTGATACATCACTAATGAATACGACATCCTCGATACATTCATGATACATCAAGAGAATGAGATCAAGATGTCTTTCAATGATTAACAAAGAGATAAAATTTGTAGTAGAAAAGTGAAAGAAAACTCTTGAATCTAATTCAGCAAAGTTTCAAGTGAAATATACTCTTAAGGGCAAAACAGTAATTTTTATTGTTAAGGGTATGTAGCTCTATCATGGCATGCATTCAAAATTGCTTGAAATATGTTTCATTGTTTATATGAATTAGTCTAACCTTAAGATGCAGGAAAGTGTGGATTGAGTCGACCCCAGCTTAAGTGGAGTCGACCCTGGCACACCTTGGAACCATCTGGCACACTCCTGCAAAAATGGCACAGAAGAACAGTAAGTGGAGTCGACCCCGTGTATCTTTGAGTCAACCCCAGGAGAGGAGTTGACCCCAAGAGATGAGCCGACCCCAAAGAACCTTGAGTCGACCCCAGCTTCAAGCCTCAAGAAAACAACTCTCTGGAATTTACTGAGAGGGCCGACCCCAAATTTTCTTGAGCCGACCCCAGATGGAGCTGACCCCAAAAATACTTGAGTCGACCCCAATGGAGCCGACCCCAACTGAACATGAGTCGACCCTAAGCATATGTGCTCAAAACCACGTCTCTGGAATCCCTGAGAGGGTCGACCCCAATGGAACTTGAGTTGACCCCACTGTAGCATGGGTCGACCCCAAGAAAGGTTGAGTCGACCCTAGTGAAAACAGCCGAAAATGCAAGGTTCTGTGGTTCCTGAGAAGGCCGACCTCACTATAGCAGGGGTCGACCCCAGTGAAGTTTGAGTCGACCCTAGTGTGAGTTGGGTCGACCCCAAGTCTAATGAACAGTAAGTTTAGTCGACCCCAGGGAAGTTTGGGTCGACCCCAGCACGGGCAAGGTGTGATGAGAGCACAAAAGTGCGATCTATACATCACTTAAATTAGTATTATTGCTAACAAATAATGATAAAATTGCCGCATTAATATTATATTTTTGTGGGGTGCAGGTGATCGGAAATCAAAGCTAAAGTGCACATTGGGTTCAAAAAGATGCATCACTATAGGTGACCAGCCAACCGCATGGGACGACCCCAATTGCACACTAAAAGGAGGCCAAGTTCAGCGGTCCACTTCGTCGCAGCTTCATTTTCCCTTCCCAGCATCTCGTGCGACCCAGCTTCTCCCGAGTTCCAGCCACATCAGCTCCTACATGTTCCAACCGATTCCACGCGTTCATCCAGTCCATTCCGCATCCGTTTGCGAATCTCCCAAGCCCAAGCATCCCGTGAAGCTTCTGAGTCCACACTCTTTCCTTCGGATCTCCAACGTTCTGGATTGATCCCAAGCGTCAATCCGCATCTCAGCACCCAGTAAAGATCCGACTTCATTCCAGCGATCCGTCCGTGCCTCCTTCCGATTCGTCCGCATCCCAGCTCTTCTCGGATTTCCTTCCTCCCAAGCTTCCACGTTCACAGAGCATCCCAACTTCCGTCGGTGATCCAGCTTCCAGATCTTAGATCCACGCGTCTTCCAGATTCGTTCCTAGATCTCTCCCTGCGTCCCGACTTCAGCCATCTGAGATCGCATCCAGAATCCCAGCATCCCGAGCTCGTGATCCAGCCGTCCGTGGCGATTCTCCCGCGTCTAATTCCCTGCAATCGTCCGTTTCCGCACCTCAAACTTCTTCCGCGACCCCAGCATCCCGCGAAGCTCCCAGCGTCCGCGTGCATCCCGCGAAGATCGCGATCCATCCACGTCCGAGCTTCTCGCGTCCGGGATACTCGGCATCTCCATGTATTCCGGGAGATCAGGGACTCATCGCATTCTATATGAGGAGGGCCCTCTCGGCTGTGAAAAAAAGGAGAGTTCATTCGGTGAAAACAGGGCCTCATCTCTCATTCTTTCCCATTGAAAAAAAAACAGAGCTGCCATCCGAAAAGAAAAAGGAAACAGGGGAGGCCCTGTTTCCGAAAAGAAAAGAAAAAAAAAGGGGAAAGAAAGAAAATGAAAGAGGGATTAAAGTTTTCAATGAGTGGCTAAAGTCCTAGGGAGGGAGATGGATGAACCTTTGATGTATTACTCTTTGAAGTAAACTCTAAACTTTTGCCTTGAATGAATTATATTTACTGATATGTTTTTGATCCATGCATAGTTATTTCGTAGATAGTTCTTAAATGGATTATGATTATTGATATATGGATTGCTTTAGTATTTGATTCGTCGTAGACATAGAAAGCACGACGAATGCTTAGAAATTGAGTTCATATGTTCATGAAACATATACCATGATTAGATCTATCCTACATTAAATCTTAAATCAAGAACCATAGAGTTTATTCCTTGGATGCAATATCATCAAGGGGGATTCCAGATCCCTACCATTTTTATTTCATTGAATTGTGTTTATTATTCTCTGCATTTTAATTTCTGAAAATCAAAATATAATTTTAATCCACAAATTTATTGAATTAATTAATCTAAAATTATATTAAATAATCTCATATACATTTCGTTTCCTGAGGATTCGACCTCGGACTCCCGAGAATTTACTACTTGTGTGATTCTCCTGCACTTGGGAGAACAATTTTATTTTTGCATCAAGTTTTTGGCGCCGTTGCCGGAGAACGGCTGATTTATTAGTATATTTTTAGAGTTAATTTTTAGTTGATTTGTTAGTATTTTTCTTTTGAAAAAAAAAACAATTTGAATCTTTATTGCTGTTTTTTTATTCCCTACACAGTCTGCATCAAACTCTGATATCTAAGTCATCCACCGTCTGATTGCACTCAAATTTCGTCGGCTGCTGTAGGACACATGTTTCTTTCATCTGAACGGTCTGATTGACATTCTGATACCTTTACGACCATTATATTAATCTGAAACCTTGCTGCTATCTGTTGTGAATTTTCTGTGTTTAAATTTTTTTTTAGAATCAGAATTTTATTATTATCATATCTCATTAACCCTTGTTGCTAGTTGAAAATTGATAAGAACTTTAAGAAAAGATCAAGGGTGATCATTAAAAGAATAAATAAATAAATAAACTCTGAAACTTTGTATGCTAGGGTGGAATAGGGACGACACCGGTCGATTAAGTCGTACAACTTTAGATCATCCCTTAGGACACATCCTTGAAATTCCTTCGCAGTATCTCATACCTTTTGAGATGGCAAATTTTCCTGATGATGTAGGAAGTCACCATGGTGATGAAGGTAGACCTCCAGTTATGACACTTCGACAATATTTATACCCTACTAGGACTAGTCAACCTTCATGCATGATTATTCCTGAAAATGTTGGACACTTTGAAATCAAACCAGGGGTAATTCAATTGCTGCCAAAGTATCATGGAATGGAATCCGAGAACCCTTATCTTCATCTTAAGGATTTTGAGGAAATTAGCATCACATTTAGAGTGCCAAATGTATCAGAAGATGTCCTTAAATTGACCTTGTTTCCTTTTTCTTTAAAGGATAAAGCCAAAACATGGCTGAACTCCTTGAGACCTAGATCGCTAGGAACATGGCATGATATACAAAGAGAATTCTTGAAAAAATTCTTTCCCGCATAAAGGACTAATTTTTTGAAAAGGCACATTAGTAATTTCCAACAAAAAGACCATGAAACATTTTATGAATGCTGGGAGAGATTTAAAGATTTGCTACTCTCTTGTCCTCATCATGGGTTTGAAACATGGAGAACCATTAGTTTCTTTTAGGAGGGATTGTCCCCACAGTTGAAACAATTTATAGAGACTATGTGCAATGGTCTATTTTTGGAAAAGCAACCCGATGAGGCATGGGACTATTTAGACTCTCTCGCAGAGACTGCACAATTATGGGATACAGGGGATAGAATGAATAAACCTTTGCCTAAACCTACTAACATTGGACATGGGGGCCTTTACAACCTTAATACTCAGGATGATATTCAGGCTAAAATGGCAGCCCTTACTAGGAAGGTAGAGGAAATTGAACTTAGAAGGATTGAACCCGTTAAGACCGTAGAACATAACAGCGAGTGTTGTAGGATTTGCGAGATTCCTGGCCATCTCACCACTGATTGCCCCACAATACCCGCATTCAAGGAAGTCTTGCATGATCAGGCCAATGTTATGAATTCCTATCAAAAATCTTTTAATAATCCTTTTTTGGGTACTTACAACCCTGGATGGAAGAACCATCCAAATTTCAGGTGGAGGAATGACCAACCTCAACAAGTATATAACCCAACTCCTCCACCACCGCAACCTCATTATGCACACGCACCCCCTCAAAAATCCAGTCTCGAAGAAACTTTGCAATCTTTCATGCAAGATCAAGCTAAAATCAATGATGAATTAAGAAATCAACTGACAACGCTGACCACTGTTTTAAGTGCTCAAGAGAAAGGTAAGCTACCAGCTCAACCACAACCTAATCCTCAAGTCTATGGCGGTAGCAATGCATCATCTTCAACTTTGCATAAAGAACAAGCGAAGAGTATAATAACTTTGCGAAGTGGAAAGATTATTGACCGACCAGTCCCAGAACAAACACAAGTCATACCTGATTCTGACCCTCCCAAGACAAAAGAAAAGGATAATGAAGAAACTGAAGCACCAACATCTACTGAAAAAATTGAATGTCCTTTTCCTGCACCATTTCCACAAAGATTAAAGCCCTTGCAAAAGCTTGAACCAAACTCTGAACTTCTTGAGCTTTTTAAGCAAGTAAAAATCAATGTACCTCTTCTTGATGCAATAAAACAAGTGCCTTCCTATGCAAAATTTTTAAAAGATTTGTGCACTGTTAAGCGTCGTTTAAATGTCAAGAAGAAGGCATTTCTGGCTGAAAATGTGAGTGCAATTTTACAGCATAACATTCTTCCTAAATATAAGGATCCAGGTTGCCCAACTATCTCGTGCATCATTGGCAATTTTAGGATTGAGCGAGCATTGCTAGATTTAGGGGCGAGTGTGAACTTGTTGCCATATACGGTATATGAGCAACTCGGTTTGGGCGAGTTGAAGCCAACAACTGTCACCTTACAATTAGCTGACAGGTCAGTTAAGGTCCCTAGAGGAATTATCGAAGATGTGTTGGTCCAAGTAGACAAGTTCTATTTTCCTGTTGACTTTATCGTACTGGACACACATCCGGCTTCCAATTCACCATCTCAGATTCCGGTCATCTTAGGACGCCCATTTCTTGCAACTTCTAATGCATTGATCAATTGTAGGAATGGTGTCATGAAGCTTTCTTTTGGCAACATGACCTTAGAACTGAACGTCTTTAGTATAGGTAAACAACCCAGTGATCATGAAGAAAGTAAAGAAGTTGAATGGGTTGAAACTATTGCGGAAGAATATTTGTTAAAAGAAACATTTACTGAATCGGCCGATAATGGTTTAATAGATTGGTGCTCTGAAGGTACTGCTAATGATGTGGTCCCACCTATTTTAGATAATTCGGATGTCATGATGGTCAATGGGTGGAGACCGAGAATAGAGGAATTTGAACAGTTGCCACCTCGAAAAGGAAAGATAGTACCATCCCATGAACAAACACCTAAGCTCGAGTTGAAACCTTTACCGAAGGAACTCAAGTATGCCTTTCTTGGACCCGAGGACACATTTCCTATAATCATCTCATCTGATCTTGATCATGCTCAAGAAAGAAAATTACTTGATGTTCTAAAGAATCATAAAGGAGCTTTAGGGTGGTCTATTGCCGACTTGAAGGGGATTAGCCCTTTAATTTGCACGCACCGGATATATTTGAAGGACAATGCCAAAACCACAAGGCAAATGCAACGCAGGTTGAATCCTACGATGAGAGATGTGGTTAAAGCAGAAGTCCTCAAGTTGCTTGACGTGGGTATTATTTACCCAATTTCTGACAGCAAGTGGGTGAGTCCTACTCAAGTCGTTCCCAAGAAAGCGGGTCTAACGGTAGTCAAAAATGAGCCAGGTGAACTAGTTCCAACTCGTGTTCCGACGAGTTGGCGCATGTGTGTTGACTACCGAAAATTGAATTTGGTCACTAGGAAAGATCACTTTCTCCTACCCTTCCTAGACCAAGTTTTAGAAAGAGTTGCAGGACACAATTTCTATTGTTTTCTCGATGGCTATTCCGGATACTACCAAATCGAGATTTCACCAGAAGATCAAGAGAAGACTACTTTTACTTGTCCTTTTGGCACATTTGCTTTCCGTCGGATGCCATTCGGGTTGTGTAATGCACCTGCAACATTCCAAAGATGCATTCCGGATCATGAGATACAAAGTGTACTCTCTTTTTGTCATGCCAGTGCTTGCGGAGGACACTTTGCATCTAAAAAAACGGCAGCTAAGGTGTTGCAATGTGGTTTTTATTGGCCTACACTATTTAAAGATGTCCACGAGTTCTGTAGGACATGTGACCCATGTCAACGTATTGGAAGTCTAACTCATGAGCAAATGATGCCTCTTCAGCCCATTACTGCTATTGAAATTTTTGACATGTGGGGCATCGATTTTATGGGCCCATTTCTACCGTCTTTTGGATATGAGTATATTTTAGTTGGTGTTGAGTATGTGTCAAAATGGGTAGAAGCTGTTGCCTGTAGAACTAATGATCACAAACCTGCTTTGAAATTTCTAAAAGAAAATATTTTTTCACGATTTGGGATGCCCAAGGTTATAATTAGTGATGGGGGAAAACATTTCTGTAATAAGCCTTTTGAGATCCTATTACGAAAATACGGTATCACTCATAGAATTGCAACTCCTTATCACCCGCAGACTAGTGGCCAAGTAGAGCTAGCCAATCGGGAGATTAAACGAATTTTAGAGAAAACGGTGAATCCATCACGCAAAGACTGGTCTTTAAAACTTTCTGATGCATTGTGGGCTTATCGTACTGCTTATAAAACTATTCTTGGTATGTCCCCGTATCGGCTAGTCTATGGAAAAACATGTCATCTACCTGTTGAAATAGAGCATAAATCGTATTGGGCCATTAGAAAATTAAACTTTGAACTGTCAGATGCTGGTTTCGCTAGAAAATTACAATTAAGTGAATTGAATGAAATTCGTCGGGATGCGTATGACAATACTAGACTTTGTAAAGAACGAATGAAAATTAGGCATGATAACTCAATTCTAAGAAAATCTTTTGAGCCTGCACAAAAAGTTCTTTTGTATGACTCTCGCTTACATCTGTTTCCTGGAAAGTTACGATCAAGATGGACAGGTCCTTTCATTGTAAAAACTGTTTTTCCACACGGGGCAATTGAAATTGAGAATCCACAGGATGGCAAAATTTTTAAGGTTAATGGATACAGATTAAAACCTTTTCTTGAAAATTTTGCAGATGAAGAGGACTCCTTTTCCTTGGGAGAGCCTTCTTATGACTGAACATGAAGGCCAAGGTATGTGTATATTAGTTAGAATTATTATTTTTTTTATTTCTAGTTTTCTTCTTATTTTGTAGGTCTTCTTTTCTGGAAATCAACAGCTCAAGGTATTCTTCTTCTCTCTATTATTTTCTCTATTGTCTCTCATATATAGTTTTCTTGCATTTTTTTACATTGAGGACAATGCAATGTTTAAGTTGGGGGGAGGGAAATATTTTGATCAAAAAAAAAAAAAAAACTTGTTTTTGCATTTGATTTATTCTATTACTTTCTTTTCTGAGCAAATGCACATGTATTTTCATATTGAGTGTGTACAACTATTAAGGCAAGGAACACATGCATACTATGACTGATCAGAGACCTATTATTAGATCCCCACACGTGTACTTAATGACAATAGGAAGGCCTCAGGAGTTCATATTTGTTAACTGCATTTTTGTTAGCCTTATCCATAAAAGAAGTATGAGTATCCTTGTTCGTACCATAAGGTTCAGGATTTGGTTTTCACATAAAGATAGAGGTTGAATATCCCGACTAGATTACTTAGGTGCCTTATGATCCGACTTTGGTTGACCTATTGTCACGATGCAGTCACATATATAATAAAAATATTTATATGGTTCAGTCTATCATTTCTTTTCTTGCATAATTATTATTCAAAAAAAAAAAACTTATGATGACAAGTCTGGCCTCGTGGCGTAGTCTGGTTCGAGTAATTAAGTCCGAGGGGTGTTTCACCTAATGTCTTGAGCCAACTGGATCGGGGGTCATTGACTGAAAGCTCGCTACATGGACCTTACTAGAGCCTAATGGGGTTGGATAGCTGTAGTTGTCATGTGTATTGAAAAAAAAAAAAATGAAATAAAAATAAGCATGAATGAGTTGGTTAGGCTGAACCTAGTGACATGTGGTAATGGCTGGTTTGACTCCATTGTATTGGACCTCTGTGTACCCGGGTTGTTTAGTTGAGATTGATAGCTCTTTCTTTACATGCGAACCATTCTTGACAAATTTAGACAACATGTGATATTCTGAAAATTTGATGGATCATGTTCTAATAAATTGTAGAAAATACTTTTGAACTTGAGTAGTGCACCTAAAACTCAGGCGGTGCCCTGTTGTGGTGGAGGTATTAGTACTCTGAGAAAGTCATGCGATTTGATGCACACTACACTTTTATATTTCCTTGCTTTGACAGTTGCCATACTTGAAAATATATATCGATTAATTACATGTGTATTAGCTTAGAATTTATTTCACATTTTTTTATTATGATCTCATGTCATGTTATATCATGTATGATGTTTGTGGGTAACATCTCTGAAAATCCTCACGAGACAACACTCGTCCACTAGGGTAACCTAGGGGTTTAACGGCTTGTTGCACGTGCTAAGTGCAATCGTGATTCCTACGAAAGTGAGTACATATCTTAGTTTTATATCTTTAGCTTGAATAAAAAGTCATAGGTTAAACCAGACCTTTTGCACTCTCATTCTATTATCTGCTCATTAATTGCTAGAGACTAGCAATAAGCTAGTTGGGGGGTGTGATGAGAGCACAAAAGTGCGATCTATACATCACTTAAATTAGTATTATTGCTAACAAATAATGATAAAATTGCCGCATTAATATTATATTTTTGTGGGGTGCAGGTGATCGGAAATCAAAGCTAAAATGCACATTGGGTTCAAAAAGATGCATCACTATAGGTGACCAGCCAACCGCATGGGACGACCCCAATTGCACACTAAAAGGAGGCCAAGTTCAGCGGTCCACTTCGTCGCAGCTTCATTTTCCCTTCCCAGCATCTCGTGCGACCCAGCTTCTCCCAAGTTCCAGCCACATCAGCTCCTACATGTTCCAACCGATTCCACGCGTTCATCCAGTCCATTCCGCATCCGTTTGCGAATCTCCCAAGCCCAAGCATCCCGTGAAGCTTCTGAGTCCACACTCTTTCCTTCGGATCTCCAACGTTCTGGATTGATCCCAAGCGTCAATCTGCATCTTAGCACCCAGCAAAGATCTGACTTCATTCCAGCGATCCGTCCGTGCCTCCTTCCGATTCGTCCGCATCCCAGCTCTTCTCGGATTTCCTTCCTCCCAAGCTTCCACGTTCACAGAGCATCCCAACTTCCGTCGGTGATCCAGCTTCCAGATCTTAGATCCACGCGTCTTCCAGATTCGTTCCTAGATCGCTCCCTGCGTCCCGACTTCAGCCATCTGAGATCGCATCCAGAATCCCAGCATCCCGAGCTCGTGATCCAGCCGTCCGTGGCGATTCTCCCGCGTCTAATTCCCTGCAATCGTCCGTTTCCGCACCTCAAACTTCTTCCGCGACCCCAGCATCCCGCGAAGCTCCCAGCGTCCGCGTGCATCCCGCGAAGATCGCGATCCATCCACGTCCGAGCTTCTCACGTCCGGGATACTCGGCATCTCCACGTATTCCGGGAGATCAGGGACTCATCGCATTCTATATGAGGAGGGCCCTCTCGGCTGTGAAAAAAAGGAGAGTTCATTCGGTGAAAACAGGGCCTCATCTCTCATTCTTTCCCATTGAAAAAAAAACAGAGCTGCCATCCGAAAAGAAAAAGGAAACAGGGGAGGCCCTGTTTCCGAAAAGAAAAGAAAAAAAAAGGGGAAAGAAAGAAAATGAAAGAGGGATTAAAGTTTTCAATGAGTGGCTAAAGTCCTAGGGAGGGAGATGGATGAACCTTTGATGTATTGCTCTTTGAAGTAAACTCTAAACTTTTGCCTTGAATGAATTATATTTACTGATATGTTTTTGATCCATGCATAGTTATTTCGTAGATAGTTCTTAAATGGATTATGATTATTGATATATGGATTGCTTTAGTATTTGATTCGTCGTAGACGTAGAAAGCACGACGAATGCTTAGAAATTGAGTTCATATGTTCATGAAACATATACCATGATTAGATCTATCCTACATTAAATCTTAAATCAAGAACCATAGAGTTTATTCCTTGGATGCAATATCATCAAGGGGGATTCCAGATCCCTACCATTTTTATTTCATTGAATTGTGTTTATTATTCTTTGCATTTTAATTTCTGAAAATCAAAATATAATTTTAATCCACAAATTTATTGAATTAATTAATCTAAAATTATATTAAATAATCTCATATACATTTCGTTCCCTGAGGATTCGACCTTGGACTCCCGAGAATTTACTACTTGTGCGATTATCCTGCACTTGGGAGAACAATTTTATTTTTGCATCAGGCAAGGGCATAACGGCTAGTTCTGCAGAAGTGCTTTTTGACCTCCCAACGGCTAGTAACGGCTAGTTTTTCAAATCTAACCAATGGGGAGTGACCAATAGAGGTGGGCAAGTATTTAAAGTGACACTATTTATCAGAGGAAGTATCTTTTGCCAAGAAATTAATAGTTCATTCAAATCAAAGCAAGCCCTAGCATCCTTCATCAAGGTTCTTCATTCAAGTCTCAAAAGGGAGGTGGTTGAACAATCTGAGTGTGCATTCAACAGCTCCACCAAACCACTGTGAAGTCAAGTAACCTTGGCAAAGAAGAGAAGAGCATCCTCAAAGCGATAACTATTTTCTCATCTCTTCTATTAGTGTAAAATTGTTATATTTTCTCTTCTAGGAGTTTCAAACTCTTTCTTCTTAATTACTTTGTAAGGTTGGTTGGTGAGCCCGTAAAACCAACGGTATAGGTTGTTGGTGAGCCCGCAAAACCAACATAGATTTTTGGTGATCCCGAAAAATCAAAATGTAAAGATTTTTGGATTGTGAGCTCGGAAAACAATCCAACTGTAATCCACAGAATTATAATGAATTCCCAAGGAGACGCTTGGGGAGTGGACGTAGGTGCTTAGGAGAGTACCGAACCACTATACTTATTGTGTATTTGTATTGTGTATTATTCTAACTTCACTATATGAACTCAATTAATATTAACTAAACCACTCACTCATCAAATGATTTAATTAAGGGATTGAAAAATTTAGCAATTCAACCCCCCCCCCTCTTGGCTTGTCACCTTGGGCAACAGGATAAATCCCAATTCATGTCCCTCAAAAAGAAAGATGGAGGAATGGTTACCTTTGGTGATAATGGAAAAGGCAAAATCATTGGTATTGGTAACATTCGGATTATTCCAACAACTTTTATTGAAAATATTTTATTGGTAGATGGATTAAAACATAATTTGCTAAGCATTAGTCAATTCTGTGATAAAGGATATGTTGTGACTTTTGAATCATCTATATGCTTAGTTTCAAGTACTAATGACAGTGGTGTAATATTTACTGGACATAGACATGGAAATGTGTATTTGGTTGATTTAGATCAAATACTCATGAAAAACATGGATTGTTTGGTAGTTATGAAAACCAAAAATAGTGAAGCTAGCTGGTTATGGCATCGAAAATTGGCTCATGCAAGCATGGACTTAATTTCAAAACTTATTCAAAAAGAACTTGTTTTCGGCTTGCCTAAATTATTATTTGAAAAAGATAAAATCTGCTCTGCATGTCAACTAGAAAAACAGACCAGAGCTTCTTTCAAATCTAAAAATATTGTCTCCACAACTAGACCCTTAGAGCTCTGCACATGGACTTATTTGGACCAACTAGGACTGCAAGTCTAGGTGAAAAACTTTATGGCTTTGTTATTGTGGATGATTTTTCTACATATACATGGGTTTTATTTTTGGCACACAAAAGTGAAGCATTTTCAGCTTTCACTAAACTGTATAAAAAGATTTCAAATGCAAACTGTCAAGATTAGAAGTGATCATGGAACTGAATTTGAAAATCATGACTTTGAAAATTTCTGCACTAAAAATGGTATTGATCATAACTTTTCTGCACCAAGAACACCACAACAAAATGGAGTTGTAGAGAGAAAGAATAGAACTCTTACTGAAATAGCTAGGACAATGTTATGTGAAAGCAACCTACCTAAGTATTTTGGGCTGAAGCTATAAACACAGCCTGTCATGTTCTTAATAAAGTTACTATTAGGTCTATTCTAAAGAAAACTCCTTATGAACTTTTGAAAAATAAGAAACCAAATCTATCATACTTTTATGTTTTTGGTTGTAATTGTTTTGTTTTAAATAATGGTAAGAACAATTTGGAAAAGTTTGATTCAAAATCAGATGAAGCTATTTTTTCTTGGATATTCTTCATCAAGCAAAACATATAGAATATTCAACAAGAGAACTCTAGTCGTAGAAAAGTCAATACATGTTATTTTTGATGAATCTAATGACCCTTCTTCAAGAAAGAATATAGATCTCGATGATGATGCAGAAGAACTTAACAAACAAATTCAAGAGTTAACCCTAAAGGAGTTTCTGCATCTAAAAATTCAGAACATGATGAAAATCAAGAAGAAGAAGATCAAATATCTAAAGATAGAACTAGTCTACCAAGAGAATGGAGGTATGCACATAGTCATCCTAGAGACTTAATAATTGGTGATCCTTCTCAAGGCATTAGGACTAGATCTTCTATTAGAGATGTTTGTAATCACCTTGCATTTGTTTCTCAAATTGAACCAAAATCTTTTGAAGAAGCTGAAAATGATAACAATTGGTTAATGGCAATGCAAGAAGAACTAAATCAATTTGAAAGAAACAATGTTTGGAATTTGGTTAGAAGGCCTGAAAATATTGTTGTAATTGGAACAAAATAGATTTTCAGAAATAAATTAAATGAAGATAGAATTGTAATTAGAAATAAGGCTAGATTAGTTGCTAAAGGATATAATCAAGAAGAAGGAATTGATTTTGATGAAACTTTTGCACCTGTAGCTAGACTTGAAGCTATTAGGCTATTGCTTGCATTTGCATGTTTCATGAATTTTAAATTATCTCAGATGGATGTCAAAAGTATATTTCTAAATGGTTTCATAACTGAAGAAGTTTATGTAGAACAGCCACCCAGATTTAAAAATCACAAACTTCCAGATCATGTTTTTAAACTGAACAAAGCACTTTATGGCTTAAAGCAAGCTCCTAGAGCTTGGTATGATAGATTAAGCAATTTTTGAATAAAGAGTAATTTTTCAAGAGAAAAAGTTGATAAAACTCTATTTATTAAAAAGAAAAATGCTGATATTCTGATTGTTCAAACATATGTTGATGATATTATATTTGGTGCTACTAATGAAAGTTTATGTGAAGAATTTGCTAAGCTCATGCAAAGTGAGTTCGAGATGAGTTTGATAGGTGAACTCAACTTCTTCCTTGGACTCCAAATCAAGCAAACAAGAGATGGAATCTTCATCTGCCAAAGCAAATACATAAAAGAAATCTTAAGAAAATTTGGTATGGAGGATTCAAAATCTATAGGTACTCCTATGAGCCTCTCTTGTAAATTAGAAAAAGATGAGCATGGTAAATTCTTTGATTCAAAGCTGTATAGAGGAATGATTGGATCTTTACTTTATCTTACAGCAAGTAGACCTGATATAATGCATAGTGTTTGTATGTGTGCAAGATATCAAGTAAATCCTAAAAATCACACTTAATTGTTGTTAAAAGGATATTAAGATATTTAAAAAGAACACAACATTTAGGTTTATGGTATTCTAAGACATCTACAATTGATTTAATTGGATATTCAGATGTTGATTTTGTTGGTTGTAGATTAGACAGAAAAAATACAAGTGAAACTTGTCAATTTCTTGGAACAAACTTAATTTCTTGGTTTAGCAAGAAGCAAAATTCCGTAACACTATCTACAGCTGAGGCTGATATATTGCTGCAGGAAGTTGCTGTGCCCAAATTCTATAGATTAAGCAACAACTCGAGGACTATGGCATAAAACAAAATAAAATTGCTATAAGGTGTGACAACACTAGTGCCATAAATCTGACTAAAAATTCCATACAACACTCAAGATCTAAACATATAGAAATCGACATCATTTCATAAGAGATCATGCTCAAAATGGGGATATAAAAATGAAATTTATAAATACTGATAAACAAATTGCAAATATTTTCACTAAACCTCTTAATGAAGAAACCTTTTGTAAATTTAGAGGTAAATTATGCATCTGTAATCCTTTTTGATGACTGATTATGAATGATAAATTGCATATTTTGATTGACTATTATTAGTTGAATTTTAGCTGATTTATTTTATGGTTTACCATTGATTTTCAAATCATATTTAAAAAGACTTTGTCTCTTGAACTGTCTGAGGAAACGACTTATGTGAATGAGGATTCGACTCATGTAGTAAGGGACGACTCTTAAGTTAAAAGAGTCGACCCCTAACTTACAAGAGACGACTCTTAAGTTAAAAGAGTCGACTCCAATCTATAGGAGACAACTCATTAGTTGAATGAGTCGACTAAAGTGGAAACTATATGAAACAGACTCTAAAAGCTCTCTCTCTCTCTGAAACGTTGAACCTGAAACGTTTCATACCCCTTAGAGCGCCTTTCGGTCTTCAAACTCTCCGTCAAACAAAAATCTCCAAAATCCTAGAAAATCTTTCCGAGGTTCTAATTGATCTTCCAATGGTGAGAATAAAGCAAGTAACATCCGAGCCAAAGAGGAAGAGTATCACTCTACACACAAAGAGGAGAACGAAGGCTAGGGCAGAAAAGAAAATGAATCCACAAAAGAAAGAAACGCCACTGCCTCAACCTGTTACGGCCCCTCTGTCACCTCCTTCCTCAGTTTCGAAACAAGGTCCCCTCTCCATAAGGAATGTCTCTACCGGAAGGAGAGTGGATTTTGAATTTTTAGAAAAGGAAAACTTTCCATTAGGGCAGAATTTAGAGGAAATGGGTTGGGAATATCTTTGCTCACTGAATGTGCCGACCTACCCAGATTTGGTACGAGAATTCTACAATAATGCCAGATTTGGACAAGGACAAATCTCGTCTAAGGTTAAAGACATCCCTATCTTGGTCACTGAAGAGATTCTCATATATGTTCTTTGGATTCCAAATGATGGAGAAAATGGAGATCACCTTGAGAATAGGAATGAAGAAATAAGTACTATTCTCAACAAGAAAATCACAGAAGATTGGACTGAAATCAGTGCCAATCAACTGAATGCAGAGATGCGTCTACTGCATCACATGATCAACAAAATGTTCTTCCCGAAGACAGAAAAATTTGATCATGTCTCTGAAAGAGACATATTAGTTATGCATCATGTGATTCAAGGATTGCCACTGAATCTACCCTATTTAATGATCAGATACATGGAAGCTCAAGGACAGAGAAAAGGAGCTTCACTTCCTTATGGTATGGTCTTAACTCAAGTCTTCTATTACTTCAATGTAAATCTAGAAGGGGAGACCAAGAAGGAACTACTGTCTACTGATGTCTACAATGACAAATCACTGAAAAGAATGAGATTTGTCAAAACTGAGGGCAAATGGACTCATAAAGGGAAAGAAATTCAAGATGAAAGTGGTCAAGACACTCCAACACCACTTAAAGGCAAAAGAATCCCTACGCAAACACCTCCAACAGAGCCTCTTGTCAGTCAACCTCCTCCAATCCAAAGGCCATCAGATCCTCCACTCAGACTTGAGAAGTGGTAGTTAAAGGCTATTGGGGACAACATCATTACAGCACTAATTAATTCTGGAGTCTGTTTTAGCAAAGTCCATCATCTCACTAACTTGACCCAAGAAGTCAAAGCTGAACTACAAGGGTTGAGACAATTAGCAGCTAATCAGCAAAGAAGAATTGCTGTAATTGAAGAGCAACTAAGGAATCAAGGAAATTCTGTTCAAAGCTCTATTCAAGAACTGAAGGAAGAACACACTCAGCTTACTAGCTCCATCCTGCACTAAACAACAAGATTGAGAAGCTGATGGAAGAGCCAAAGGAAGATCAGTCTGGACCTTCATCTTCAAAACCTTGAACCTAGACTGACCTTAGACTAAACCTAACCCGAGCTTAGACTGAAACCCATGTTTTTCAAAACATAACCTTGTACTAAGCTAAGTTTCATATCTATTTGGCACACTTGTACACTAATTGATACTAATTGTACCTTTTTGATTTATCATGTGTACTTCATTTATCAATTGCAATGAATACTTACCTTTCTTGAAATATATGTTTTCTTGGTTTGAATGTTGCTCTGATACATATGCTGAAAAGTCTAATACCCTCTCTCCTTATTACAACTGTTAATTGATCCTTAATGTTTAAGCTCACAAAAAGAGGGAAATCAAAATTTTTCTTTTTCTTCCTTTTGTTGATGACAAAAAGGGGGAGAAATGTGAAAAGAATTCTGATCTGAAAAATGAGAAATAAGAAATGTAAAAAGAATTCTGATCTGAAGAATGAGAAATGAGAAATGAATTCAGAATTCCAATCTCTACACTAAAAATAATATATAGGGAAAGATTTAAATTATAATGGTACTGTGGTACTGCACTATCAAAAAAAACTTAAGAAAAGTTGAAGAATAAGAATTCTATATAATTCAAATGTTTGTAACTGATAGGGGGAGACTTTTCTCCTTAATTTGTTGAAATTATGCATGTATTTCTTAATGTCATATTTGCTCTGAACTTCATTACAAAATTCTTATAATGCTGAGAACTTTATTGCGAAATTCTTTTAAACTTAATGGTTTTGTCATCATCAAAAAGGGGGAGATTGTCAACCCTAAAGAATGAATTTTGATGATTACAAAACACTTGAGATGATGTTGTGTACTAATGATGTTGGCTTAATTGTGAAGTTTTATAAGTCAAGAAAAATCAGAAGAAATGAAGCACTGTAAAATCATAAGTTCTTCACAAACACTTCATTGGATATGTTCTAAAAGAAAAATGATCTTAATCTAATCCATGGAGATCAAAGATGAAGTCTAAAGTTTTCTATTTGAAAAGCTTGAGCCAACCCCTAAGCAAAGAAGGACAAAGTTTGAGTTGATTCTGATATATTTTATTCAAGCAGCACAGTCAATGAGTCGACCCCCGCAAAACATGAGTCAACCCTTGTGTAGTTCAAATTAAATAGAAAGCTTTTACCACCTGAGACAAAGTTTGAAAAATCGATCCTTATTCAAAATGAGTCGACCTCCGAAGTTGAAGAGTCGACCCTTGCGTTTGAAGAGTCAACCCTAGTTCAGTCTCAGCGTCAGCCAAAAATTATAGTATGAGTCGACCCTTATGTTTAAAGAGGCGACTCCTGAACACGATGAGTTGACCCTTGTGTTTAAAGAGGCAACTCCTAAAGAAGATGAGCCGACCCTTAAGATTGAAGAGTCGGCCCTTTGAAGTTGTCACAGCAAGAGCCATCTCAATGTCTTGAAGTGCCGACCCAGAATAAGCATGAGTCGACCCCTGTACTGCTGGGACCACAACGGGAAGCTTGCAACAACTTTTGTCTTCTTTTGTAACAAAAAAGATTCCCATCAACAGAAAGAAAGAAATTCAAATCCTGCTGAGAAATTCGTCTATAAATTCGAGGGAACCTTAGAAGGGAAACAATAAGGAAGATAGAAAAATTCTGTCAAGAAAAAAAGGTTTTCACTAAGAAAAAGAGAAGAAAAAGCTTAACAGTTCATCATCCTCACCGGCATTCATCTGAATCTTATTCCTGTGAGGAAATCAGTCGAAGCTTCTCATTGCACCGAGAAGAGCTGCTGTTCGAGCACTGTGACACTCTTCCGAGCTCTCGTGACCAACCCAAGTAAATCCCGAGCTTTCACTTCCGACCTCCTAGTCCCCCTCCAAACCCTCTTGTCCGCAACCACCTCTGTTGGAATCGGTAGAGACAAGACTCGCTCGGCCAAGTGCTCCCCAAAGGCCCACTGGACGAGGCCCTCATTCCACCTCCGCTCTTCTGGTACGAACAGATTGCAGACTCTGCACCCATCTAGCCACCTAGGGTCAATCAAGGTGGGTCACCCACACAGCGGCACCTCAGACAACCATCTATCCTCCAAGATGTCGATGGCGCGCCCGTCCCCAATCTCCCATCAGATCGCCAGAAAAACTAATAGCCCACAGACACAAATGTCTCTCCAAATGAAGAAGCTATGTCGGCCAGTGCGGAAGACTGTCGGATCAGCTGGATCCTCGTACTTGACCCTCATCAAAGAACCTCAAAGGCTCTTTAGCTCTAGAAGAAACCTAATTGTTAGTCTGATCGCAAGAATCTCTCGTCGCTTGATCAAAGAGTGGACCTCCAGACCACCGCTGCTAGTCGACTGGCAGATCATATCCCAAGCCAGCAGGTGAATACTGCAGCCTCCCCCTCGCCGCCCCCAAATGAAGATTCCAAATAGCCGCTCCATGCACCGCAACACTGTGAGACACACTATATGTTAGGATCCGATGCATGCCGCAGAAAATTTCAAAATTTTTCATATCTGCAGCGGAAGGCATGCAAGATCCCGTTCATCGCATGAACGTATTTTAAAACTGTCGTTTGTAAATAGATTAGGATTAAATTCTTATAAACCATTTTAAAATCATTAAGAAGATCAGATCTTCACCTTGTGCGGATAGATGGTCTTCGCAAATCTGATTTACGAGATATTTGATGAAGGTTCGATGGAAGCCGCACACGCGTCCGGCCTCTACGGGTATCCACACGAGGTAGTGAACCGATCGAAGCTTTTGGATCTCCCCGGGGTGCTAGCTCCCTTGCAAAGATGGCTATTGATGGCTGATATCCTCTCCTTTGAATCAACTCTTGATTGCCTTGAGAGGAGGAAGAAGAAGGAGAGATGTAGGAAGAAGAATGTAAAGCCCGCAGCCTTTCCTTTTTCCTTTTTCCTTTCGCGTTGGAACCAAAGAATGGAAGGAAGAAGGGCCATGCCACAAGCCTTTTTTCTTGCTTTCTTGCGGCTGAAAGGAGGGATCGAAGGAGGTTCCTTGCTGCCAAAAATCCCAAGGAAAAACCATAAAAAATTCGTAGCCCCTTTGAACCCCTCTTTTATGGTGTGTGGATAGAGATGAGCTCCTAAATTTTAAGAGCTCATCTTTATCCCATTGTGAATTCAAAATAGGAGGGGTGTGGCCCCTCCTTTTTCCCTCACGCCACCAGCCAAGGGAGGGGCGTAGGCGCCTCCCTCTTCTCCCATTTGGTTAGCCCCCACTCAATCCAATTAAGTGGGAAGGGTTGGGTCCAAGTACTAGGATTCAATCCTATTCAAAATAGGATTTGCACCCATTTTAATTTCCTCCAAATCCTAATCTAATTAGGATTTAATTAAAACATGACTCAATTGAACTCTTCAATCCTAATCCAATTAGGAGTCTTTTAATTAATTAGATTAAAATTAAAATTAATTAGAACTTAAGAAAATCTTAATCTAATTAGGACTTATTAAATTTCAGCCCTAAGGCAATTAGGACTTTAGAAATCCTACTCCAAGTAGGACTTTAATTTAATTTGAAATCCTAATCCAATTAGGACTCCAAGGATCCTACTCCAAGTAGGACTCATAATCAAGTCCAATTAATTAAATCCAATTAATTAAATTAAATTACAATCCGATTGCAATTATTCCTTCTTCAACTTACTAACTCTTAGCGGGTTAACTAATTATCAATCAAATTGATTATTTGTGATTCCTAATCACAATTCAACCATCGGATCGGTTAATACCTCTAATGTGTATGACCCCATAGGTTCTATTCTGACTGGTAGTGAGATATATTGCGATCTCTATCACAATATCATTGAATACTCCCTTCAATGGGTTGAAACAATTCCAACTCAACTCACTAGGGATCATCGACCATCAAGATGGTTCCTGTGAGTCTCACCATCCACCAGTGAAACCTAGCAGTATGTACTGGCTACCCAGCAGAATAGAATGATGAACCTCTAGGTGCAATTATCATATGATAAAATTCTTCTATCGTGGATCCCTACAGAATGGAGGTCATGGATAACTCGTCAAACCCCGTCGTCTGTCATATGTCTAGATTTATTCGACTTGAGTTCGAGAGTGGAAAACTCTTTCTCCACTATATATATTGCCCTGGCCAAGGTCTTAGAACTCAGTCTTATAAATCACATAGGATCTCTCCTCATCTATCAAGGTCGATAGATTCTATGTAGGTGCATACCCTACTCCTATAGTGAACCTACTGCAGCCAATCTACACTACAAGGACCCATATGACTAGAGACCATATATATGTGCAGTCAAACTACAATAACCTCACTGTGAGTAGCCGAAGTACCGCAGGTCAAAGGACCAGTCACACTACTGCAACATCAAGCAAGTCACTAACGAGTGGATAGACATCCAAGTGACTTCTTGTCTTGGTCACGCTCAGTACCCTTGTTCTCTAACAAGCACCTGCACTCTCACTTCAATGTCCCTACACTGTGGATTCGAGTCTCGTCCATCCATAAGGAAAGCGATTTGTGCACTGATCGGATCGATCACCATCCTCGTGATGATCCATTGATCATGAGCATTTAAAAATTAATCACCAAAGATACATGGCTCAAATTCTCAACTCTTGAGAATATGTATCATCATCTTATTAATTCCTTGGACGATTCATAGACACATAAACAATATGAATGAAAAGAATGCCCATTTATTATTCAATAATAATAAAGTCAAGTACAAAACAATGTCGCAGAATTAATAATGTGTCAGCCAGATTGGCTTCTAGGGCATATATCTAACAATCTCCCACTGACACTAAAGCCAATCAGTCATATATCTAAGTCCCATCTTCTCAAGGTGGGCTTCAGTCTTTTGCTGACTTAGCTGCTTAGTGAGCGGGTCCGCCACATTGTCCGCGGAATCTACTCTCTGCACCTCGACAAATTTCTTCTCGAGATAGTCGTGTATGAGATGAAAGCACCGCTTTATGTGCTTGGACTTCTGATGAGACCTTGGCTCCTTAGCAAGAGCTATGGTGCCATTATTATCGCAGTAGAATGTGATGGCATCTGATGGCATTACATCTATCTCTGCAATGAATTTTTTGAACCAGAAGGCTTCCTTTGCAGCTTCAGAGGCGGCGATATCTCAGCTTCCATGGTAGAATCAGCAATGATCGGTTGTTTGGAACTCTTCCAATTTACCGTACCACCATTGCACAAGAACACATATCCAGATGTAGACTTTCTATCATCAATATCAGTCGTGAAGTTTGAATCTGTGTATCCTTCTACCTCTAACTCTGATGCTTGATGAGAGCACAAAAGTGCGACCTTTATGTCACTAAAATTAGTATTATTGCTAAACCAATAATGATAAATTTACTGGATTAATATTATATTTGGGTTTGACACAGATTATCATAAATTAGAGATAAAATGCACATTGAGTACAAATTTGACTTCAGAAGGATCCCTTCCCAGATCCGACCCGGTTGAAAATCGGGTTGGGTCCGAGTCGGGTTCGGGTCCGGATCCAATTTTTCTATACTTTTGGGAAAGAATTTTGAGCAAATCTAATTTGACCATATCATAACTATGAGGTGCCGGGTGACCCATGACTTGAAAGACTTGCAATTGACCTCCAGTCAGAATAGATGACTCGTGAGCCAAATTTCATATCACACTATTTTTTTTTTATCTCTATGACTAATTGGACGGAACTTGGTATCTTCCCAGCTCCCATCTCAGGAGGGCAAAGAAAGTCCCAGACCTTCTTCCAAAATCCAATTCCATTGCAGAAACTGGCACATGACCCATATTCAATGAAGGGAGATCCTCTCACCCGCATCAAAGCAGCTTCATCCATGCGAAAACAGGGGAGAGGGAATGATCCCATGCGTCCGCCACATCGATCCCAAGTGCCCGTTCGAATGCATCCAACTCCCATGCTAGCCACCGTGCCAGCAGCCCGCGTTCTTCACGCGGTGAACATCCCAGCGATCCAGCCTCCTCCATCGCGCCCAATCATCCCGGAATCCCAGCGGCCAGCCCCTCCTTCCAACGATCCCGCCTCACAGATCGCCTCCAGCCGCATCCGCACCATGATCGGCGGCCTCCCAGTGATCCCACGGTTCCCTCCACGGATCCCGCGCCCGTCCGCCCTCTCCTTCCGCCTGTGATTCAGCCATCCATGAATCACCCCCTCCACGGATCAAGCTCCCGCGTCCGCGTCCAAGGATCCGGCCATTCGAGATGTCCGCCCGTGATTCTCCCCCACACGCCACGGATCAAACTTCCACGCCTTCCTCCGAGAAATCCCCGCTTCTCCCTTCCAGATTCAAGACCCCCCTCTGCCTCTGCTTTCGCCCATGATGCGGATGCTAATCCCGGCGTTTCAGCCTCGTCCGTTGTCCATGACGCGTCCGTGATCCCGCCACCGTTTTGATTCTCAAGCCAGCTTCAAGGTGGGGGCGAGCTATAAAAGGAGGTGGTGCTCGGCTGTTGAAAGGGAGGAAGAAGAAGGGGGCCGGCGGGTCCACAGAAAAGAGAAGAACAGGGGAGAGGGCTCGGTTTGGGAGAGAAGAAAGAAAATCAAAAAGAAAATCAAACAGGGGAGATGGCTCTGTTTTGTGAAAAGAAAGAATAAAAAATAGGAGAGAGGGAAAAGGGGAGTTTTCTTGTTTTTCTTCCTTTGTCTTTATATTTTATTTTATAGAAGGAGGAAGCATTAGGCTTCCAATCTTCATTTTACTATTGTAATTGTTCTTTTATGCAATCCATTAATTTTTCTTTTATGCAATTCATGTTTTAGGTTAAGTTTAATTTCTGCAATTTATTTTTATGCATTCAAGAATTCTTGTTTTAGTTGCAATATATGAAATTTTCTTTCATGCAGTTTATGTTTCAGGCTTCAATCTTCCTAAGCACTGTTTTCATCCATGCCAAAGTTTTTCTTTGAATAGTTAAATATTTTATTAAATTTATAAATGCTCTTCTATTCCAAGTATTTGTCTTTTCGTTATTTTCAAATGGAAAACCTTCTCTGGAAGACTAGAGAATCATTTAACATCCTCAAAGTAATGTTTTTCTTTTGTTATTCAAAAATCGATTTTGAATCCGAGTGAACGTTCTAATTTTTATGCAACTCCAACCGCCTCCCTGTGGATCGACCTCTTACAACCACTATTCTTCGGGTAGAACAGGTAAGAGTAAATTAAATTTAAACTTTGTTTGTCGGTTCTAACAACGATCTGTTTAGCATATTTTTAGTTAAACCGGAATCGGACGAACAGAAATTTTGGCGCCGTTGCCGGGAGGCAAATCGAGAAGCAAGAACGATCATGAAGATCAAAACAAATTTTGGATGCCCGGAGTGAACGCACTCCGGTAGTAAGTTTTTATTTTTATTAATTTTTCTTATTTTGATAATTTTTAGTTAATAATTTCGTAGTTATTAAATTCTAAAATTTGAAATTCAAAATTTAAATTTTTTTTAAAAAAAGTAAAAAAATAAAATTCAAAAAAAAAAGATAATTAAAAAATTGAAAAAATTTCCAAAATTCAAAAAAAATCAAAAATTTAAATTCAAAATTTGAATTCTGTGATTCGAAATTTGAGATTTAAATTAAAAAAAAGGTTAAAAAATTAATTAAAAAATTTTTTTTTTTTGCTAGTAATTGATAGGGTGCAATCCCCCGAGGTGATCATACCTCTATTGGGGCTCCTCACGGAGTAATCTTCATAGCTTATTCAATGGGCATTCGGAGATTGACTGACGCATAAGAATTAGTTTTAGTTTACATTCAAGTTATTTCTATATAAAAAATTAAAAAAAACAACATAAAATTAAAAGAATAAGAAAAATAAAAAATTAAAAAAAAAATTGCTTGCTCATTTAATCAGTACAACCTAATGACATTGCATAAATTTTAAAAAAACCATTGATTATTTGCTGCATTTAGTATTAAGCATTTGCATAAAAGAATTTAAGGGCAAAACCCATTAAAAAGATAAGGTCAGGAAGTCATAACATGTCCTTAGCCCAAAAATCACCACCTTGCATACTTATCCTAAGCCAAATTAAATTAAAATCAAATTAGACGTTGGCCTTAGGGTTTTCGAGCTCAATTAGGCTCTTGGAAAGAAGCGGCTGAAAGCCACTCTAATGAGGATTTAGTAATTGGTGATGTCTAGGAAAGTTTTACAACAGTGAGAACTGTTACGGGTATTGTGGTATCGGTGTATCCCTTCTGGCACCACCGCACACCCCGGGACTTTCCTGGTCACTGGTTACTGGATCACTTAACTGGTAAGCTCAAGCTTAATCTGAAAGGGAGATTAGGAGCTATCTAATCTAGAGAGAATTCAGAAACTTTTTTTAACCTGATAAGTCTCTGTGCAACTAGATTTAAGAAGCTACTAAACCTCACTTAGCTCTAAGACTAATAGGGTCAAATTGTTGTGTGGTGTTGATTGTGGTCATCTTGGTCTAGCCCTTCTTCTTATATTTTAGAATTTCGTTTAAAAAATTGAGTCTAATTAAGTTGTGGAAAATGTATGCATGGTAGAAGGTCATTAAGGGATAAGTTAACCCCATTTGATCCTGAGATTGACAGAACTTTTCATCATAACCTGCGAACAGTAAACCAACCGTCGATCTCTACGATGGGTGAACATATTAGAACCCTGAATGAATTATTCGCTCCTGCATCTGCTAGTCCACCTACATGTATAGTATTGCCAATAAATAATGCAGCCCAATTTGAAATTCGGGCTGCAACAATAAACATGTTACCCAAGTTTCATGGGTTCGAGAGTGAACAACCCTATAATTCATCTAAACAAATTTTGACAATCTGTTCAAATGTTTAGAAATCAAAACTTAGATGAAGAGGGTATTAAATTAAGGTTGTTTCCCATGACTTTAGAGGATCGTGCTGCTGCATGGCTGTATTCCCTTGCTTCAAATTCCATCACATCATGGGAACAACTATCTAGGAAGTCATGGCTAAGTTCTATCCCATGGTAACTGTTCTGGAAATTGGACCCGGGGGCCGCCACGAAGCCGGGGAAGGAGGAGCTCCGCCGCAGAGAGGGGCGGACGGCGGCGCGCCGGCCGGCTGTTCCTCCTGTGCCCTCCTGGGGGTGTGAGAGAGCGGAGAGGAGAGTGCGTCCTGTCCTGTCCCGTCCTGCAAAAAAGCCGGTGGCCGGCTCCCCGGCGCCGCCCTCCGATGCTTAAGTCAGAGGGGCAAATATGTGGAGAGAGCAAGCCAGAGAGTGAAGAAGATGAAGAGGATATTGTGCTCAATTGTGTCTGTGCTGTTCACTTGTGTTCCGGTCCCCCCCTTCTTTCCTCCCAGGCTCCCTTTTATAGAGGGATTTTATGTTGCCCGGGAGGTGACAGGGAGTTTGTCCTCTTTTGTAATAATTGGGCACGATTTGGCCCATTAATGGCGTAGTGGAATATGAGGCCGAATCAGACCGGAACCAGGGAGTTGTCACACTTCGATCGGACCTGTTGGAGTGGTTGAACCGCCGGCCGTGGTAGGCCCGGGGTCCATGGATGGTAAGTGCATTTATTACCGAGTGAACCGGCGGTCAGGGGAGAGCCATACGCTTTGATGGTTCAGTGATCCGGAGATCGTCTTGAGCCGTGTTCATTAAATGACTGAGTGCATCGGAGACTTGAGGGGGTCTCATGCATTAATGGCAGGTCGTGCCAAATACCTGCGGAGATCTTATGCCTTGACGGCTTGGAGATAGCGGCAGGTTGTAGTGGAGTTGTCAGTCTCTCAGGGGGTTAGCAGGGATTGAACATCTGGTCAAGGCAATCGCTCGGCAGGGTGCCGAGCCGAGCTGTCGCCCAATGGGGCGCCCTGTGGCGGGGTTGCTTCTAATGCTTCTGGTCGGCGCCTTTGTCGAGCGCCTTCTAGCCGAGCGCCTTTATTTCGCGCTCTTTCCTCTCTGGTCAGCGCGCTCTAATCGAGCGCTTTTCTGGTTGCGTCCTCTGTCGGCTCTTTCTAGCCGAGCACACCTCTGGTTGTGCTCTCTGGTCGCACCCTTTGGGCCGAGCGCCTTTCCGGCTGGCGCTTTTTGGCCGCGCGCCTCCGTGGCGGTATGACTGTGGGTTTTCCCCCCAACACTACCCCCCCGACTTCCGAGTTCCAGTTGGCTACCAGCTGCGAGCGCGGAAGTAGCTTCAGTTGGATCGTTACAAATTCCGAAAATTTTAATTTATTGCGCATTTTGGATTATCGGACGCTTTCGAGATGCCTTAATAGGCGGCGTCTCTTCTTTCCCGAAAAGCCTTATTATTGGGACACCTTTTGCGAGGCGTCCTCGCGCCGTGGGCTCATGATGGGGCCGCACGATCCGATGGGCGCTTCGGCTTCGAAGCGTTAGCCCTAATAAATGCGTCGTCTGTCTTTTGGACCGACACGTGTGGGTCATCTCAACGGGGCGTGGCTTTCTTTATGCCGATCGGGCCGTTGGGAGGGTTATATAAACTCCCCTGGCCTTCTGTCCCATTCTTATCGCCTTCTTCCAGCTTTTCTTCCTTCAGCCTTTCACGGTCCGAAGTTCATTCTCCGCGTCTTCCCCAGGTCGTCCTTTTTTCTTTCTTAATCCCTTCTTTCCTTACAATGGGTTCTCTCCCCAGTGAGGTCGAGTCTACCATGAGCGTCCTGGAGGTCGAAATGACCGAAGAGTGGTTTTCCCTCTCACGGGTTCCGCTTGGAACCCGCAGGCGTGGGGATCGGGTAACCGATCCTCCGGTAGGCCGGGATTGGAGTGCTACCTAGAGGTTCAACTCTGGGGCCCGGTCTCCGATTTCCTCTCACGGCTTCGTGAATGAGTTGCTGATGGTATGTCGGCTGGTTCCGGCGCAACTCGCTCCGAATGCCTGGAGACAGTTGATCGGTTTCTGTCACTATGCTTACTGCACGGGGATTCCGACCTCTGTCAACGTTTTCCGGCGGCTTTTTATTTTTAAGTCGAATCCGGGAGACGGTGAGTGGCTGTATATCGCCCTTCGGGCGGGTCGGCCACTTTTTCATGGTGCCCCCTCATCCATTCATGGCTGGAAGGAGAAATTCTTCTTCCTTGGTTCTGCACAGTCCTGGGGTTTGACCCCAGGTGGGGACCGGCTCAGCTCAAGTCCATCAACAAACCCCCCAGACTTTTCTCCATGTGAGCAGGGATCCTCGACGCCATCCGCAGCCTCGGGGACGGCATCTTACTGAACGGCCTCATATGTGAGGACGCTTGGTGAACGTGGTGTAGCCCAGATAGACAACCCAAGAGGGGGGGTGAATGGGTTTTAAAATAATTTAGATAATTAAAACGATGTGGTTGATTAATTAAAAAACTATTGCAAGTTATTTAATTAATGCTAGTGCTGTGAGTGATGTGAGGGAAGAAGAAGAGAGACAATCCAATGCAAACACAGAGTTTTATAGTGCGTTCGGAGCTACCCCTTGCTCCTACGTCCACTCCCCAAGTCTCTCTTGGGAATTCACTATAACCCCCTTGGATTACAGCCGGTTGTTTTGCAAGCTCACAACCAAACTTGTTTGTTTTACGAGCTCACAACGAATTCGGTCGGTTTTTCCAGGCTCACCCGACTAGAACCAACCCCGATTGTTTTCCCGGGCTCACAATCAAACCCTTACACACGTTGGTTTTTAACTTGGCTCACCAACCAACCTTAATCCCCTTGATTCAATCCCCCGATTGAACCAAGTAAATACAAGTTATAGAAGAAAGGAAAATAAGCTTCTCAAAGCAGATGTATAACAATATAATCAAAGGAGGAGTTTAGAAGCCCTCAAACGCTTTTTAAGCTGAAGTAGAGGAATGGCTTCTTGGAACTCAGGTCTCCTCTCGAATGAGTAGTCGACTTGAATGCAGGAGGAGGAGGCTTTAATTGCTGGGAAGATGTAGTTGGTTGCAGTAAATGCTGATCTTCCCCTTTTTCGTTGAAGAGCACGTTGCAGAGCTTGAAAGCTTGAATGCTTGGAGTGGAATGGTTGTTCTCTGCCTTGCTACAGTCTTCTGTGGCTATTTAAGCCAACCCCCACGGAAACTAGCCGTTACACTGCTTTTTCTGTCCGTTCTGCACACTCTGCGCAGCCTGACAATATGACCGTTGGTGGGTTGGAGTTCGACTCGCGCGATCAGGAGTCGACTCGCTGTAGCGGGAGTCGACTCAAGCTTTTCCGGAGTCGACTCGGCAACTGTTCCAAATTTGAATTAAAGTTGCCGTCACGACTGGGAGTCGACTCGTCTTGACCCGAGTCGACTCGCCAACTTCTGGAGCTGACCTGGCAATTTTGGAGTCGGCTCATCCACTGAAGTCCGTGGATCCAATTTTGAATTTTGTCCACTCGAGTCCGACTCGACTGTCCTTGGAGTCGACTCGAATCTCAGAGCCCGAACTCCAGATTCTCTGTCTTTTGGCTCACCCAGTCTTGGAGTCGACTTCGAACTTCCTTGGAGTCGACTCGGCTCTCAGTTTCCGAAAGTTGGTCTTCTGCCTTTTTGACGTGAAGCTTGTCTTGGAGTTGACTCGAGCTGTCTGGGAGTCGACTCGAATCTCAGAGGCAGTAACATGGTTTTCTGTCTGTCGATGGTCGCACAGTCTCGGAGTCGACTCGCGTATTGCGGGAGTCGACTCGAATCTCAGAGTCCATAAAAATGCTCTCTGACCTTTTCTTTGTGTACCGCTGAGAGTCGACTCTTGCTTTCTCTGGAGTCGACTTGCCAACCATCGGAGTCGACTCGCGTTCCACTGGAGTCGACTCGAATCTCAGACTCGAAAACTGCTCTCTGACTTTTCTTTGTGTACCTCTTGGAGTCGACTCTTACTACCCTGGAGTCGACTCGTTGAACATTGGAGTCGACTCGCGCACTTCAGGAGTCGACTCGTTGACAGGTTCTGAGATGAGGCTTTCTGTTCTCAGTCGGAGTCGACTCGTACTAGTCTGGAGTCGACTCGAGCTCGTGCCAGTGAACTTGATACGCTTGGAGTCGACTCGTGATACTCGGAGTCGACTCGAGTCTCAGACTTTGGTTCAGCAGACTCTTAACTTATCAAAAATACTATGAACCAAAATCTAGAGACACTTGGACAGGATTTTCACTGAAACACTCAATTGAATTCATTAGTAATCACAAGATATACTCAAATGCTTTGAGCTCATCAAAATCAAATGGGGTTTTAATCAATCACTCCACAATCTCCCCCTTTTTGATGATGACAAAACTTTGAGTATATGTAAAATGACTTGCTCAATAAATAATGAAATAAAATCCATAAATGAATTCAAATGTCTGATAATTTAATTTATCCAAGTTTGAAAGGAGTGAAACAACAAATTTCGGAGTTAAAGCTCCCCCTTTCATTTGGAATTATATAAGCCTTCATATTATGCAATCAATTGTTTGGCTTATATGTCATTAATGATTTAGCTTGATTAAAATTCAGATTCTCCCCCTCAACATATGCATTCAACTATGTTTTGATTCTCTGAATTTTCTTTTAATGCTTTGAAGTTTTTGAACTGAATTTTTTGTTTTTAGAGAAAAAATCTGTCAATTTGTTCTTGAGTAGGATTCAGCTAATCTCCGAATATCCCTTGAATAGATTCTGGAGATTACTCCATTAGGAGCCCCAAAAGAGAGATAATGAGCCTCGAGGTACCGAATCCACTTAGAACAAATTTGTGTGTGTTTTTAAGAGTTTATCTTTTTATTATTTCCATTGATTTCTTTTACATATATTTTTTTATTTTTCTCCCCTTTTACACATTTTATACATATTTCTCCCCCTTTTTGTCATCATACCAAAAAGGAGGTAATCAACCACAATCAATGGCACAAACAATCATCAAATGGCACATAATTAAAGATAAGATGTCTACTCATTGTATTGATATGAATTGAAGTAGATTTGAGCATACAATAAGTAAAGTAAAACAATACAAAACAGAACTCAAACACATCTATGTCCTCCTCGAGGATGAAGCTCCCCCTCTCGAGGATGCATCTCCTCCTCTGGAGGATGTGGCTCCTCCTCTCGAGGATGTGGCTCCTCCTCTCAATCGGCTCTGCTCCATGAGGAGGGTGACTGCATCTGTGACATGGCCAAGCTGTGTGATGATAGACGTGGTGGCTCTGCTATGTGTAGTGGAGAGCTCTGTCACCGACGCCTGAAGCCCAGTCACCGATGTCTGAAGTGCGTCCAGCTTGTCGATGAGTACATTCGCCAAGCGCTCGGCCCCCTCGGTGGTGGTGTGCATGTCACGACCTATCTCCTCTCGCATCTGTCGAGTGGAGCTCCGTGACCTCACTCATGCTGTGGAACTGGGCCTGGACCAAACTCCGGACATTGTAGATCTCTTTCCGTACATGAGCCGTCATGTCAGTCACGGCTGTCAAGGAAGGGACCAACTGAGAAGATACGGGTGCAGGAGTGGGAGCAAGCACCGCACCTCGGAGCTCCCGAAGCAGCTCATCCCTCACCTCTCTGACTATCTCCTGTCGCAGCTCCCGGAGCTGCTCAGGATCAATCCGGACCGCCATAGAGGTGGTGCCGAGGAGGAAGGTCCGGCGGAGGTGGTAGGAGCAGGAGGAGTGGATGGGAGGTCTGTGTCTGGAAGGTCTGGTAGTCTGAATCGGGCCTCAGGACTAGGTGAAGGTCTGGTGGTCTGAGCGGTGAGGGTAGACTTCCTAACCCAGATCCCTTCTCTCTTCCGAAACCCCATCCTGTGCATGGTCCCCGTACACAAGCGATCTGTCCATCGCAATGCACGAGAGGGTTCCCTCTCAGGAATGGGAATCTCGTACTCCCTAAAGAGAAGAGTAAAAATCATGCCGTATGGGAGGGTGAGCCTAGGTCTATCTAGGGGCTCACACATATACCTATAGATGAGTTTGGGGGAAGTTGACCGGGGTGTCCTGAAGAATGTAAGACATAACAGCTAGGTCCCTCTCATTTACAAAATCAAATCTTCCTGTCTTAGGGAAGATGGATCTGGACAGAATACTCAAAGGATTCGCACTTCAATAGGAAGTGAGCTAGCAGATACCTCGTCTAGGGGGGACTGAGGTGGATGCCCTAAGACGACCGTAAGGGCCTCAACTCTATCCTCAGGGTGTGCGGGAGCCATCCCTACTAATGGAAGGTGGAGGATGTGGGCAATGAGATCCTCCGTGACACGCACAGGGACACCTACTACTGTGCCCTCGATACCTCCATCTCCCCGATGGACGGTACTATAAAACTCTTGAACAAGGCCAGGGTAAGTGGAAAGGTCCAAAGTGAGGAAGTACTCTAGGCCCTGGGCTCTAAGCCTATCACCTATGGTGAACCCTTCCCGGGAGAGATAGTCAAAGTCGACATACCTCCCGGTGGTGACGACCTTCCCGGCCAACGGCCTTGCGGGAACCGCCCTAGGCGGGGAACGAGCCGGAGGTGGTTGCCTCGCGGGATCGTGCCGCGCCTTGGAGCGCCGCTCGGGACCGGCCTCGGGACGGGACCTCTTCCTAACCACGGTCTTACGAGGCATCTTGACCTAAACGGGAAGAAACACCTAAAGGACGGAGAAAGGTCGACGGAGGAGACTCGGGACGGACCGGAGACGACCTAGGAACGGACGAAAATCCTAAGAACCGGTGAAAAATCGACCGAACAGAGGTTGGAGACGATCGGGGATGACCTAGGAGTCGGCTCTAGGGCTTTATGAACAGTGGCGGCTTGAAAGAAAAGTGTTTGCGAAACGACAAACCTAGGGTTAAAAAGTCGGATCCCGACTGCGAGTCGACTCCCCTGAGTCGCGAGTCGACTCGACCTCGAGTCGACTCCAGAATATGCGCGAGTCGACTCTCCTTATGCGCCTGTAGACTTCGAGTCGACTCCCGACAATGTGCGAGTCGACTCCCCCTCAGCTGCCATCTTTGTCGACTCCCGCAAATGCGCGAGTCGACTCCCCCTTAGGAGCCGGCTCTGAAACTTACTCGAGTCGTCTCTAACCTTGGCACGCACCTAAAAGTCATGCTATAACCGTGCCAAATGAGGGAAAATCACCTAATTGGGATCTGATTTGATGATCATTGAATAGAAACTCTATTTTAACCGCATTCTAATCATCAAAATCAATTAATCTAGTGGAAACTCCCACTAGGATGGATCAATTACTCCTAATCCCCTCCTAAGCACGCTAAACCTCTCTTCACTTAGGGGTTTTGTAAAAATATCTGCTAATTGATTATCAGTACAAACAAATTGGAGTGACACATCACCATTCAATACATGATCTCTTATGAAGTGATGTCTTATCTCAATGTGTTTAGTTCTTGAATGTTGAATTGGATTTTTAGTTAGATTTATGGCACTTGTATTATCACAATTAATGGGGATTTTATCTTGTTTACTGCCATAATCTTCTAATTGTTGTTTAATCCACAAGATTTAAGCACAACAACTCCCGGCTGCCACATATTCAGCTTCTGCAGTGGATAATGCAACCGTGTTTTGTTTCTTGCTAAACCATGAGATTAGGTTTTCTCCTAGAAACTGACACGACCCGCTGGTACTTTTTCTATCAAGCTTACATCCAGCGAAGTCTGAATCTGTGTACCCTATTAAGTTTAGGCTAGATTCTTTAGAGTACCATAGCCCTATGTTCTTAGTTCCTATTAAGTATTTAAAAATTCTTCTTAATTGCAGCTAGGTGTGATTCTTTAGGATTAGCCTGATATCTAGCACACATGCAAACACTAAACATAATATCAGGTCTACTTGCAGTAAGATATAGTAAAGATCCTATCATACCTCTATAAGTTTTTGATCTACAGATTTACCTGATTCGTCTTGATCTAATTTGCATGATGAGCTCATGGAGGTGCTGATTCATTTGTTTCCTTCCATATCAAACTTCTTGAGCATCTCCTTGACATATTTTGCTTGATTGATGAAGATGCCTCCTTCAGATTGTTTGATTTGAAGCCCGAGAAGTAGTTCAGCTCTCCCATCATGCTCATCTCAAACTCACTCTGCATCAAATCAGCAAACTCTTCGCAGAGGCGATTGTTAGTAGCACCGAAAATGATATCATCAACATAAATCTGTACTAATAGCATCTCCTTATTTTGCTTTTTCAGAAATAATGTTGTGTCTACATTTCCCCTAGAGAATTCATGTTCTAATAGGAATTTACTAAGTCTCTCATACCATGCTCTAGGTGCTTGTTTTAATCCATAAAGTGCTTTGTTCAGTTTATACACATGATTAGGGTATTGATGATTTTCAAAACCAGGAGGTTGTTCTACATACACTTCCTCATTAATATACCCATTTAAAAATGCACTTTTTACATCCATTTGAAATAGTTTGAAATCCTTAGAGCATGCATATGCTAATAATAGTCTAATAGCCTCAAGTCTAGCTACGGGAGCAAAGGTTTCATCAAAATCTATGCCTTCTTCTTGATTATAACCCTTTGCCACTAGTCTAGCCTTATTCCTTATAACAATTCCATTTTCATCTAGCTTATTTTTATATATCCATTTTGTACCTATAATTGGATATTTAGAAGGTCTCTCTACTAGATCCCACACTTTGTTTCTAGTAAATTGGTTTAGTTCTTCTTGCATTGCATTTATCCAATTTACATCATTTTCGGCTTCTTCTATATGTTTGGGCTCAAAGTGTGAAATAAAAGCTAGATGGTTATTTAGATTTCTAAGTGAAGCTCTAGTCCTAACCGGTTGAGATGGATCATCTAGAATGAGTTCCTTAGGATGCCCGTGAGCATACCTCCAAGCTTTTGTTAGCCCATGATCCACAATAGCCTCTTGGCTTGATGATTCTCCTTCAATCAACTTTTGATTATCATCTTGTAATCCCATCTCATCTATCTTTTCCTCAAGTATTTCAACATCATCATCAAAATTAACTTTCTTACTAGAGGAGATGTCACTAGAGTCATCAAATACTACATGTATAGATTCTTCTATGACTAAGGTTCTTTTATTAAAGACTCTATAGGCTTTACTAGTTGTAGAATAACCTAAGAATATTTCTTCATCAGATTTAGGGTCAAATTCCCTAGATTATCTTTCCCATCATTATGCACAAAACACCTACTTCCAAAAACATGAAAATAATTAACCTTTGGTTTTCTGTTTTTCCACAGTTCATAAGGTGTTTTCTTTATAATGGGTCTCAATAGAACTCTATTTAATATGTGACAAGAGGTATTAATGGCTTCTCCCCAAAAGTACTTAGGGAGGTTACTTTCACATAACATAGTTCTAGCCATTTCCTCTAGTGTTCTATTCTTCCTTTCCACAACTCCATTTTGTTGTGGTGTCCTAGGTGCTGAGAAATTATGGGTTATCCCCTTTTTACTACAAAATTCATCAAATGATTGATTTTCGAATTCGGTACCATGGTCACTTCTAATGGCTATGACTGAAGACTCTCTAGCATTTGTTACTTCCTTATGGAACTTCTTAAAAACAGAAAATGCTTGATCTTTATGTGCTAGGAACATGACCCATGTGTACCTAGAGTAATCATCTACTATAACTAGACCATATTTATTTCCACATAGGCTTGTTGTTCTAGTTGGACCAAATAGGTCCATGTGTAATAATTCTAGAGGCCTAGAGGTAGAGACACATTTTATGGATTTAAAAGAGTTCCTAGATTGTTTGCCAAATTGACATGCTTCACATATTTTGTTCTTTTCAAATTTTAATTTTGGCAAACCTATCACGGAGTCTCTTTTAACTAGTTTAGTTATTGTGTCCATGCTTGCATGACCTAACTTACGGTGCCATAACCAACTAGCATCATTTTCTTTAGTTTCATTAACAACTAAACATTGGTTATGTTTTGCAAGATCTTCTAGGTCTACAACATATACATTACCACGTCTAATCCCTTTAAAAACTAAACTATTATCATTAGGATTTGTTATAATACATAGTGATGATTTAAACATAACATCATATCCTATATCACATAATTGACTAATGCTTAACAAGTTATGCTTAAGACCATCAACATATCTAACATTATCTATAAAAGTAGAAGGGGTGATTTGAACTTTACCAATACCAATGATGTGACCTTGGTTGTTGTCTCCAAAAGTCACAGCACCTCCCTTCTTAGCTTCAAGGGTGAAAAATTGATCTTTATCACCCGTCATGTGCCTTGAGCAGCCACTATCCAAATACCAGCAGTTTTTGTTGACCTTGGCTGCAAGACACTCCTACACAAGCAAATCATGTCATCTTAGGTACCCAAGTTTTCTTGGGTCCTTCATGGTTAGTCAAGTTGGTTCCTTTTGGAACCCATACCCTTTTAATTTTCCTTTTTGTTTTACTTTTCCTATAGTCACATGCATTTGCCTTATGTCCTATAGTTCCACAACAAAAGCAGGTTATTTTCTTAGTTTTAGTTTCTCCAGCTTTAACAAAGAAGTTACTAAGAAGTTTTTGTTTATTTCTTGGTTTATACCCTAAACCCGCTTTATTAAATACTGCTCGTTGACTATTTAGTATCATGTTTAATTTTTCAGAACTATATGTAAATTTTTCAACTAAGGGTTTGTATTTGTTAAGTTCTTTAGTTAGTGTTTGATTTTTTGCTTTTAGATCATTAAGTTCTTTTGTAAGATCCTTATCTAAGGTTTGTTTATATTTTTTAAGTTCTGAAAATTCCTTAGTTAGTTTTTCATTATCTTTAGTTAAGGTGTTAGTCTTTTGAGTTAAAAGTTGGTTGCTTGTTTTAAGTTCTATATTTTCTTTGGTGATTAAGTCCTTATCCTTAACTAATTTATCGTATTTATGTAGGTATGATTGATTAGCTATTTTCAGTTCTTTATTCTTAAGATTTATAGCCTTATATTCTACCATTAATTCATTAAATGCATCATAAAGTTCATCAAGAGAAAAATCAAGATGCGTATCGGAAGTTACCTCGTTTTCGTTGGCCATGAAGCAGAAATTGGCCTTCTCTTCTTGTTCATCATCTGATGAGGAGGATGATGAGTCGGAGTCGGATAGTGTAGTGACAAGAGCCTTCTTCTTCTTGTACGTACTCCCCTTCTTCAGTAAGGGGCACTCTGCTCTTATGTGACCCGGCTTCTTGCACTCGTAACACCCAATCCCCTCGTTTTCCCTTTCCTTACCTTTGTCCTTGCGGTAGAAATTTGAGGGGGCTCTCATTTGATGATAGGACTTCTTGTGGTTGATGAATCTCTTGAACTTGCGCACAAGAAGAGCCTCACCATCATCTTCCTCATGTTCTTCTTCTTCACTGCTGCTACTGCAAGACAGGTCCTTGTTAGATGAAGTAGATTTAAGTGCTATTACCTTTTTCTTATGGGAGGACTCTTCTTCGCTGTGTTGCTTCATGGTTAGCTCGTGAGTCATTAGGGATCCAAGGAGCTCTTCGAGTGGAAGCTTGTTCAAATCTTTAGCTTCTTGGATTGTCGTCACCTTGGCTTCCCATGACCTTGGTAGACAGCGAAGTATTTTCCTGACAAGATCACTGTTAGTATAGCTCTTGCCAAGGCTTTTTAGGCCATTGACAATGTCAGTAAACCTAGTGAACATGCTAGTGATTGTCTCATTAGAATCCATTTTAAATAGTTCATACTTATGAACCAATATATTAATTTTGGATTCTTTAACTTGATTCGTGCCCTCATGGGTCACTTCAAGTCTATCCCAGATCTCTTTTGCAGAGTTGCAAGTAGAGACCCTATTGAATTCATTTCTATCTAAGGCACAATAAAACACATTCATAGCTTTAGAGTTTAATTGTGCCTTCCTCATGTCATGTTCATCCCAATCCTTTTCTAATTTGGGTACCTTAACACCCTCTACATATGTGGATGGGATGTATGAGCTTGGATGAATATTCTCATCCTAGCCTTCCAGTATGAGTAGTCGGATCCATTGAAGAAAGGGGGTCTTTGGGTGGACTGACCCTCAATGTGAGAAGATCCAAATGGGGTTGTCATTTTGATCTTTTAACTCTTGAGTGGAAGAGTTTTTGGCTCTGATACCACTTGTAGCCCAGATAGACAACCCAAGAGGGGGGGTGAATTGGGTTTTAAAATAATTTAGATAATTAAAACGATGTGGTTGATTAATTAAAAACTATTGCAAGTTATTTAATTAATGCTAAGTGCTGTGAGTGATGTGAGAGGAAGAAGAAGAGAGACAATCCAATGCAAACACAGAGTTTTATAGTGGTTCGGAGCTACCCCTTGCTCCTACGTCTACTCCCCAAGTCTCTCTTGGGAATTCACTATAACCCCCTTGGATTACAGCCGGTTGTTTTGCAAGCTCACAACCAAACTTATTGTTTTACGAGCTCACAACGAACTCGGTCGGTTTTCCCAGGCTCACCGACTAGAACCAACCCCGATTGTTTTTCCGGGCTCACAATCAAACCCTTACACACGTTGGTTTTTAACTTGGCTCACCAACCAACCTTAATCCCCTTGATTCAATCCCCCGATTGAACCAAGTAAATACAAGTTATAGAAAGAAAGGAAAATAAGCTTCTCAAAAGCAGATGTATAACAATATAATCAAAGGAGGAGTTTAGAAGCCCTCAAACGCTTTTAAGCTGAAGTAGAGGAATGGCTTCTTGAACTCAGGTCTCCTCTCGAATGAGTAGTCGACTTGAATGCAGGAGGAGGAGGCTTTAATTGCTGGAAAGATGTAGTTGGTTGCAGTAAATGCTGATCTTCCCCTTTTTCGTTGAAGAGCACGTTGCAGAGCTTGAAAGCTTGAATGCTTGGAGTGGAATGGTTGTTCTCTGCCTTGCTACAGTCTTCTGTGGCTATTTAAGCCAACCCCCACGGAAACTAGCTGTTACACTGCTTTTTCTGTCCGTTCTGCACACTCTGCGCAGCCTGACAATATGACCGTTGGTGGGTTGGAGTCGACTCGCGCGATCAGGAGTCGACTCGGCTGTAGCGGGAGTCGACTCAAGCTTTTCCGGAGTCGACTCGGCAACTGTTCCAAATTTGAATTAAAGTTGCCGTCACGACTGGGAGTCGACTCGTCTTGACCCGGAGTCGACTCGCCAACTTCTGGAGCTGACCTGGCAATTTTGGAGTCGGCTCATCCACTGAAGTCCGTGGATCCAATTTTGAATTTTGTCCACTCGAGTCGACTCGACTGTCCTTGGAGTCGACTCGAATCTCAGAGCCCGAACTCCAGATTCTCTGTCTTTTGGCTCACCCAGTCTTGGAGTCGACTCGAACTTCCTTGGAGTCGACTCGGCTCTCAGTTTCCGAAAGTTGGTCTTCTGCCTTTTGACGTGAAGCTTGTCTTGGAGTTGACTCGAGCTGTCTGGGAGTCGACTCGAATCTCAGAGGCAGTAACATGGTTTTCTGTCTGTCGATGGTCGCACAGTCTCGGAGTCGACTCGCGTATTGCGGGAGTCGACTCGAATCTCAGAGTCCATAAAATGCTCTCTGACCTTTTCTTTGTGTACCGCTGAGAGTCGACTCTTGCTTTCTCTGGAGTCGACTTGCCAACCATCGGAGTCGACTCGCGTTCCACTGGAGTCGACTCGAATCTCAGACTCGAAAACTGCTCTCTGACTTTTCTTTGTGTACCTCTTGGAGTCGACTCTTACTACCCTGGAGTCGACTCGTTGAACATTGGAGTCGACTCGCGCACTTCAGGAGTCGACTCGTTGACAGGTTCTGAGATGAGGCTTTCTGTTTTCAGTCGGAGTCGACTCGTACTAGTCTGGAGTCGACTCGAGCTCGTGCCAGTGAACTTGATACGCTTGGAGTCGACTCGTGATACTCGGGAGTCGACTCGAGTCTCAGACTTTGGTTCAGCAGACTTCTTAACTTATCAAAAATACTATGAACCAAAATCTAGAGACACTTGGACAGGATTTTCACTGAAACACTCAATTGAATTTATTAGTAATCACAAGATATACTCAAATGCTTTGAGCTCATCAAAATCAAATGGGGTTTTAATCAATCACTCCACACTTCTTCATCCAAGTGCTTCATTCAAGAGTTGAAAGATAGTGGTTGAGCAGATTCTAAGAGATATCAAGAGCTCCATCCATCCTTGAAGAGTGAAGCATTCTTGACAAAGAAGAGAGAAGTCTCATCAAGCGATAACTATTCGCTAAACTCTTCTTTGTAGCTTATAATTATTATATTTGCTCATCTAGGAGCTTCAACTTTCTTCTTTCTTTTGTTAATCACCTTGTAAAGGTTTGTTGGTAAGCCCGCAAAACCAACGGTGTAGGTTTATTGGTGAACCCGTAAAACCAATTGTGAAGGTTCGTTGGTGAGCCCGGAAAACCAAAGTGTAAAGGTTTTTGGATTGTGAGCCCGGAAAACAATCCAACTGTAATCCGAGGGATTATAGTGAATTCCCAAGGGGACGCTTGGAGAGTGGACGTAGGTGCTTAGGAGAGCACCGAACCACTATACTTCTTGTGTGTTTGTATTGTGCATTGTTCTAATTTTACTCACTCATCAATTAACTAAAGTAAGATAGCAAAAATTTAGAAAAACCAATTCACCCCCCTCCTCTTGGCTTGTCACCTTGGGCAACACTTCCGCCTTCCGCCCCTTTCCTCTCCTTCCGCAGGCGACCGGGGAGATGCAGCGCCCCCCGATCCACCGGCCGAAGCGGTGCTCCTCCCTCGGGCAGCGGCGGCGGGAGGCCGGTCCTTTTTTTTCCTTTCTTCGAAGTGATGCCGGAGAAGAGGGGGAAGGCTGGGAGGTGAGATCGAGGCCGGACCTCCTCCGGGGGTCCTCACCAGCTTCGACCACGGCGAGGTAAGGTCGTGGTCCGAGGTAAGTACCCCCTTTTCATATTATATTTTTTTTTTGTTCTTCTTCCTCTTCCGTTTACCCTCTTCTCCCTTTTTCCCCCTTTTCTTTGTGGATGCCGCGCCACCACCTCTCGGCCGGCGGAGGGGTGGGGCTTGGCTGAGGCTGGCGGCCTTGAGGCCGCGTCTGTCGCCGGCACGGCCAGACCCGGCAGCCCTTGGCTGCCCCTCAGCCCTAGGGCGGCCGCGGCCAAGGCCGGTCACCCACAGGCCGAGTCCGGTTGGGCTCGGCCCGGGTGATCGTTGGGCCTGGGCTTGGGCCGTCCTCAGGCCGGCCCGCGGCCTGTGGGTCCGGCCTGCAGCCCGTGGGTCCGGCCCGTGGCCCTCCTCCTATTTTCTCAGTGCCGGTCTCCTCCCTGTGCCAGTCTCTTCCCCTCTATTTGAAATAGAGAGAAGAACACCCCACAGAGGGGTTTCTCCACCTTTTTCTTGCCTAAGTCCTACTTACAGTGGTCCTTACCTTGCTGTGGCCGGTCGAACTTGTGCAGTAACACTTCGGTGCGCTCCCTCCTTCCTCTCCTATGGCTGCGGGATCCCTTCTACCTCTAGCTCCAGGGCTTAGCTCTCTGGTGCAGTAAATCCAGAGGGTTAGAGGTTTTTAGGAGGGTATATAAAAAACCAGGGGTTAGCAAATCTTAGGATTATAAATACTTGGCTTAGGATTTGACCCTAAGGAGAGGTGGCATCCTCTCCTTCCTCAGTGTCCCGGGAGCCACCAGCTGCCCCTCCCCTTCAGGCCAGCTCAGAGCTCAGCTGCCGAGGGTGAGAGGAGGTGGCAGGCTCCCATTTTGCATGTTTGTGGGGGTCTCTCCATTGGCCATCTGGTGGTCCTGTCCTTTCAGCCCTCAGGCGGGAGATGACAGTCATTCTTGGGCCAGCGTGGCCCGCAAACCCCTCCCTGGCTCAATACCCTTCAACTGGGCCCTACAATATTGGGACCGATATGTATTGGGCCCGAACATTACATCCTTCCTCCCTGTTGTCGAATTCTAGTTTACTTAAAAATATGCTAAACAGATCGTTATTAGAATCAACAGACAAAGTTTAAATTAATTTTACTCTTACCTGTTCTACTCGAAGAATAGTGGTTGTAAGAGGTCGATCCACAGAGAGGCGGTTGGAGTTGTATAAAAATTTAAACATTCACTCGGATTCAAAATCGATTTTTGAATAATAAAAAAAAAATATTACGTCAGGGATGTTGAATATTTTCTAATTTAAAATAAACAAAGGAAAGAAAGAAAACTTTGCAATTGAAATTGGATGCAGAGTAGGGGTCGATTTCTAAAGACAGAATATGAATTGAAATCACCAGTCGAATAGCAAAGATTAATTTCAGAGTTATTTTAAAACTAAGAATTTCATAATAAATTGCAGAGATTAAACTAAACCTAGAGCACGGATTGCATAAAAGAAAATTAATATATTGTATATAAAGCAAACATTAAAAAGATTGCATAAAAAAAAGAAAAATTAAACTGAATCTAGAACAATGATTGCATGAAAAAGAAATGATAGATTTTATAAAAATAAAATCGATTACAAATAACAATGGAGATTAGAGGCCTAATACTCCTCCTCTTTTGCAAATAAAATAAAGAAAAAGAAAAAAAAACAAATCACTTTTCTTCTCCCTCTCTCTTCGACGGTGGAACTTCAACATAGAATATATTTTTTTTTCTTTCTTCTTTCCAAGAACAGAGCAATGCTCTGTTTCTTCTTCTCTCCCCACCGAACCGAGCTCCCTCTCTCCCTTGTTCTTTGGCTCAACACGCAGCCGAGAGCTCCCCCCCTCCTTCCTGCCTTCTTCCCCTCTACTTATAGCCTTTGGAGACGCGTTGGGGACGAGCTGGCAGCACGATGATTGCGGAGCGCTGGGATTCCGGGAGACAGCTGGGAACGTTGATCACGGAATGGAGCTGATCATGGCTTGATTGTTGGAAGATTGCTGGGTCGGAAGATGAATGCGGACGGGCTGATCCGTGGGTTTCCTTCTTTGGATGTGCTGGTTGGGACGTTCATGGCATGGAAGAGCTGGGATTTTGATCGCGTAAGGAAGGAGACGCGGAAGAGACGCTGGGATGGAGCTGTGATCGCGTTGGGTCGAGCGGAAGAAGCCGGGAGGAGCGTGGATCCGGGCGCTGGGAGGAGCCGATCAAGGGATGTGATGAGAGCACAAAAGTGCGACCTATATGTCACCTAAATTAGTATTATTGCTAACCGATAATGATAAATTCACTGGATTAATATTATATTTGGGTTTGGCACAGATTTTCATAAATTAGAGATAAAATGCACATTGAGTACAAATTTGACTAAAGAAGGATCCCTTCCTAGATTCGACCCGGTTGAAGATCGGGTCGGGTCTGAGTCGGGTTCGGATCCGAATCAGGTCCATTTCCTTTGTGCTTTTGGGAAATAATTTTGGGCAAATCTAATTTGGCCATATCATAACTATGAGGTGCTAGGTGACCCATGAAAGACTTGCACTTGACCTCCAGTCAGAACAGATGAACCGTGACGAACTCAGTCCGTCCCTCTACAAGCCAAATTTCATATCACACTATTTTTTTTATCTATATGACTAATTGAATGGAACTTGGTATCTCCCAGCCTCCCCAACCTTCCATGCCCGTCCGACTGCAGCGTGATCCAAGCACCGTCCCCGCATCTCCAGTGGTCCCGAGTCCCTGCTTCGTCCGCATCCTTAGCGTCCCAACCGCGTGCCAGATCCCATGCGAAAGAAGGGGAGAAGAAAGGATTCACCAACCCCTCTTCCGTGATCCGACGATCCCGCGTCGCACCCAGCTCCCTCCGTCCGTGATCGCTCCTCCACGCATCCCCACCTTCCGATTTCAGGCCGTGGTCCAAGCAAGGCCACATCCTTCCTCTTCAGCCCGCGTCCCCGCCTTCCTTCCGCGATCCGGAAACCCAGCAGCCTCCCAGCAAGGCAGATCCCAGCTCCATTCCGTGATCCCGTGCTGTGATCAAGCCGCCGTCTCAGCCTCCCATTTCCACTATTTCCCAGCCATCAAGGAGCCACCTCAAAGCTGCCATTCCGGATTTCAACAACATCTCAGCCTCCCCGCGATCGATGCAGCGTCCCAAATCTCAGGTGCCCGTTTCGAACGCAGCCCAGCCATCTCGGAGCCGTCATTGCCAGCGCGTCGCCAGCCTCCCGCGCCCAATTTCAGCACCCGTCCACGGATCCGCTTCTCCCAGCCTTCATCCAAGGGCTATAAGAAGGGAGGAGGTCGGCAAGGAGAGGGGAAAAGAAAAGGCCAAGGGGGTGTGCTCGGTGGAGGCTAAGAACTAGGGAGAAAGGGAGGCCATCGATTGGGGTGGAGGCCAAGAGAGGAGAGGGCTCGGCTGGTCCAAGGGAGAAGAAGAAACAGAGTATTACTTTGTTCTTGGGAAGAAAAAGAAGATAAAAAAAAAATATTTTATAAGTCCACCGTGGGAGAGAAAGGGAGAGAAAATGAAATTTCTTATTTTTATTTTTATTGTTATTTGTAGAAGAAAGAAGCATTAGGCTTCATCTTCAATCTTTTTACTTTTTGTAATCATTTCTTTTTCTGAAATCAATTAATTTTCTTTCATGCAATCCATGTTTTAGGTTCAGTTTAATTTCTATTTTTTTTAATGCAATTCATTAATTTTCTTTTTATGCAATTCGTGTCTAAGTTTTAATTTAATTTCTGCAATTTATCTTATGTGTTTTGAAATTCTTAGTTTTAAGATAACTCTGAAATTAGTCTTTGTTGTTTGATTGGCAATTTTAATTTATATTCTGTTTTTAGAAATCAACCCCTACTCTGCATCAGATTTCAATTGCAAAGTTTTCTTTCTTCCTTTTGTTTATTTTCAAATAAAAAAACATTCTCTGGTAGACTATAGAATTATTCAACATTCTCAACATAATGTTTTTCTTTTATCATTCAAAAATCGATTTTGAATCCGAGTGAACGTTTTAATTTTTATGCAACTTCAATCGCCTCCCTGTGGATCGACCTCTTACAACCACTATTCTTCGAGTATGAAAGGTAAGAGTAAAAATTTGAATTAAACTTTTGTTCGTCGGCTCTAACAACGATCTGTCTAGCATATTTTTAGGTAGACAGGAAAGGACGAACAAAATTTTGGCGCCGTTGCCGAGGAGGCAAATCAAGAAGCAAGAACAATCACGAAGATCAAATTGGATTTTGGATGCCCGAAGTGAACGCACTCCGGTAGTAAGTTTTTATTAATTTTCTTTATTTTGATTATTTTTAGTTAGTAATTTCGTAGTTATTAAATTCTGAAATTTGAAATTCGAAATTAAAGTTTTCTAAAAAAAAGTAAAAAAAAAATTTCAAAAAAATCTCAAAAAAAAATTTAAAAAAAAATTAAAAATTTTTTAGCAAAAGTAAAAAAAAAAATGCTTGCTCATTTAATCAATAGAACCTAATGACATTGCATAAACTTTAAAAAATATTGATTATTTGCTGCATTTAGTATTAAGCATCTGCATAAAGTAATTAAGGGCAAAACCCATTAAAAAGATAAGGTCGGGAATTCATTACCTGTCCTTAGCCCAAAAATCACCACCTTGCATACTTATCCTAAGCCAAATTAAATTAAAATCAAATTAGACGTTAGCCTTAGGGTTTTCGAGCTCAATTAGGCTCTTGGAAAGAAGCGGCTGAAAGCCACTCCAGTGAGGATTTAGTAATTGGTGATGTCTAGGAAAGTTTTACAACAGTGAGAACTGTTACGGGTATTGTGGTATCGGTGTATCCCTTCTGGCACCACCGCACACTCCGGGACTTTTTTGGTCACTGGTTACTGGATCACTTAACTGGTAAGCTCAAGCTTAATCTGAAAGGGAGATTAGGAGCTGTCTGATCTAGAGAGAATTTCAGGAACTTTTTTAACCTGATAAGTCTCTGTGCAACTAGATTTAAGAAGCTACTAAACCTCACTTAGCTCTAAGACTAATAGGGTCAAATTGTTGTGTGGTGTTGATTGTGGTCATCTTGGTCTAGCCCTTCTTCTTATCTTTTAGGATTTCGTTTAAAAAATTGAGTCTAATTAAGTTGTGGAAAATGTATGCATGGTAGAAGGTCAATAAGGAATAAGTTAACCCCATTTGATCCTGAGATTGACAGAACTTTTTATCATAACCTGCGAACTGTAAACCAACAGTCGATCTCTACAATAGGTGAACATATTAGAACCCTGAATGAATTATTCGCTCCTGCATCCGCTAGTCCCCCTACTTGCATAGTATTACCAATTAATAATGCAACCCAATTCGAGATTCGGACTGCAACAATAAACATGTTACCCAAGTTTCATGGGTTTGAGAATGAACAACCCTACATTCATCTAAACAAATTTTTGACAATTTGTCAAACGTTTAGAAATCAAAACTTAGATGAAGAGGGTATTAAATTAAGATTGTTTCCCATGACTTTAGAGGATCGTGCTGTTGCATGGCTGTATTCCCTTGCTTCAAATTCCATCACATCATGGGAACAACTATCTAGGAAGTTCTTGGCTAAGTTCTATCCCATGGTAAAAACTGAAAAAATTAAGGATGCCATCAGAACTTTTAGAGAAAAATCTGAGGAGGAATTTTCCCAACTTTGGGAAAGATTCCATGATCTTTTGGTCAAGTGCCCGCACCATGGGCTTGACAAGGCTGATCTAGTACATTTCTTTTATAAAGGACTACCTCCGGCACATAGAAACATGATCGAGTCCATGCACAAAGGTAGGTTCATGAACCAAACCCCGGATCAAGCCTATGAATTTCTCGTTGACTTAGCCGAGAACGCCCAAAATTGGAGTAGCTATGGTGAGGAAGTAAATAGAGATGAGTTCGGGTCTAGAAAACTAGATAATTATGAAATAAAAGCAGACCCAAAACTCAAAAATGTCATGTCCAATCTGGTGACAGGAATGAATAACTTAAGCAAAAAGTTTGATGCTTTCATTGTTTCCACTAGCTCGAATTCATATAAAGAGTTAAATCCCATCATGAAAGTGGATCACGAGTCACATAGTTTATGTATCCTGTGTAACAGTTCTGAGCATCTAGTGGAGTGTTGTCCTAGTTTACCCAACATTAAGACTGAGCAGGCAAATGCTCTAAACTCATATAGTGCCTTCAAAAAGCCCACTCCCAATTCATTCAGCCCAGTCTACCATCCTGATAATAGGTTCCACCCAAATTTCTCATACAAGCAAAATGAACCTATTCAGCATCAAGGTGGTCCACCAGGTTTTTAGAAGAATTTTTCCAGGATAGGTCCATCACAATTAAACCAATCGTTGGCTCCACCTATTCCTACTTATAGTGCCCCTATTCCTCCGCAAACTACATCATTGGAAGCCATGATGGCTAACATGATGAAGCAGCAACAAGACTTCATCCAATAGCAACAACAGACCAACATGGCTCAAACCCAGACTAACCAATTCCATGCGCAAGCGATTGCAAAACTTGAGGTTAGTCTGAGCCAAATAGCCAACTCTCTAGGGGATAGGAAGAAAGGTGAATTGCCCAGTCAGCCAGTGCCTAATCCTAGTAGGCAACAGAATCAAGGGCCGAGAGGCCAGTTTCAGATTGATTCTAATGGAAACCCTATCCATGAAGTCCAGGCAATTACCACTTTACGGTCTGGCAAGCAAGTGGACAACAAAGTCCAACTTCCTGTGCAAGAAAAAAAAGAAAAACATGAACCAAACCCCACCCAGAAAAACGCACAAGAACAGGGAACACAAGGAATAGAGGAGAAACCAATAGAGACTTACACACCTAAGGCTCCTTTTCCTAGTAGACTACAAGACTCAAGAAAAAAATCTCAGTGCGATGAAATCATGGAAGTCTTTAAAAATGTTCAAATAAATTTACCCTTCCTAGATGCCATCAGACAGATCCACTCTTATACAAAATTCTTAAAAGACCTAACCACGGTAAAAAGGAAAACCAGTATTCCTAGGCAAGCTGTGATGGCGGCACAAGCCTCATCTCTTATTCAACAACAGATTGCCCCAAAATACAAGGACCCTGGTTGCCCCACTGTTGAAATTAAAATAGGAGACACCATCATTCGGAGAGCCCTACTAGACTTAGGAGCAAGTGTAAACCTATTACCCTATTCTGTCTACACCGAACTAGGTTTGGAGGAATTAAAACCCACAAACATTACCTTATCATTAGCAGATAGGATTGTGAAGTATCCCAAAGGAATTGTAGAGGATGTGATTGTAAAAGTTAATGAATTCTACTACCCTGTGGATTTTGTAGTCCTTGAAACTGAACCAGTAAAAAATCCAGAAAGTCACATCCCGGTGATCCTAGGTAGACCATTTTTGGCCACTTCAAATGCTATGATTAGTTGCCGAAATGGAATAATGACTCTAGCCTTTGGGAACATGACTGTCCAGCTCAATGTTTTTCATAGTAGTAGTCAGTCAACTAAGATGGACGATTTGGAAGAAATTCACATGATTGAGAATATAATTAGCAGTTCTTTTGAAGAGTCGAGTTATTCTGACCCATTAGAAAGATGTTTGGCTAATTTTGGTCAAGATTGTGAGTCAAGTCAAGAGGTTAATGCATTGTTAGATTCCATTCCTGTGATGGATACTAGCAGATGGGCCACCAAGTTTGAATCATTGCCTATTTCGGAATCTCAGCTAGTGTCATCCAATGTCAAACCTCCACAACTAGAACTCAAAGACCTTCCCGAAAACTTGAAGTATGCATTTCTTGGAGAAAACAAGACCTTACCTGTTATAATTGCATCGAATCTAACTAAAGAACAGGAAGAGAAGCTGTTAAGTATCCTTCGGAAGAATCAGGAAGCTATCGGTTGGTCTATAGCTGATATTAAGGGGATTAGTCCTTCTGTGGTCCAGCATAAAATCCATCTAGAAGAAGATGCAAAAATTTCTAGAGAACCACAAAGGCGACTTAATCAATCATGAAGGACGTAGTTCGAGCCGAGGTCATCAAGCTTTTAAATGCAGAGATTATATATCCTATTTCTGATAGTCAGTGGGTAAGCCCAGTTCAAGTCGTACCTAAAAAGTCTGGCATCACTGTGGTGAAAAATGATCACAATGAGTTAGTCCCTACTCGAGTCCAAACGGGATGGCGAGTATGCATCGACTACAGGAAGCTTAATGCCATGACTAGGAAAGACCACTTTCCTCTACCCTTCATCGATCAAATGCTAGAACGGCTAGCTGGCCACCCCCATTACTGTTTCCTCGATGGTTATTCTGGATATAACCAAGTCCCTATCGCACGTGAGGATCAAGAGAAAACCACATTCACCTGTCCTTATGGCACTCTTGCCTATTGTCGCATGCCTTTTGGGCTATGCAATGCACCAGCTACATTCCAACGGTGTATGATGAGTATTTTCTCCGACATGGTGGAGAAATTTTTAGAAATTTTCATGGATGATTTTTCTGTATTTGGATCCAATTTTGAGGAATGTCTACACCACTTGACACTTGTTGTAGAACGCTGTAAACAGAAAAACTTAGTTCTTAACTGGGAGAAGTGTCATTTCATGGTAGAATCAGGTATTATTTTAGGACACATTGTGTCACAAAGGGGAATTGAGGTGGATAAGGCCAAAGTAGAATTAATTGCTAAATTGCCACCTCCCAAAACTGTTAGGAAAGTCAGATCCTTTTTAGGGCATGCGGGTTTTTACCGCCGCTTTATCAAGAATTTCAGTAAATTGTCGAAACCCTTATGCGATTTGTTGGCGAAAGATGCTACTTTTAATTTTTTGCCAATTTGTATAACTGCTTTCGAAAGACTAAAGACTGAACTAACTTCAGCACCCATCATAAGGAGTCCTGATTGGAGTCGTTCTTTTGAAATCATGTGTGATGCATCTGATTATGCCATAGGTGCTGTCTTAGGTCAGCGAGTAGAGAAGCTTCCCCATGTTATTCATTATGCAAGCAAAACTCTAAATGACGCCCAACTCAACTATTCCACCACTGAAAAAGAATTGTTGGCAGTTGTTTTTGCACTAGATAAATTCCGCCCCTACCTGATAGGATCTAAGGTTCTTATTTATTCTGATCATGCCGCCCTTAAGTACCTTCTCACAAAGAAGGATGCTAAGGCAAGGCTCATTCGTTGGATCCTATTGCTTCAGGAATTTGATCTTGAAATTCGAGACAAAAAGGGATCTGAAAATGTAGTAGCTGACCACTTGTCCAGACTAATTGTTGAGTCATCTGCAGAATCATTACCTGTATCCGAAACTTTTTCGGATGAACAACTAATGATGATTTTCCATACCAATGTTCCATGGTATGCTGACATAGTCAACTACCTCGTTACTGAACAAATGCCTAGCTCTTGGACCAAACAGGAGCAATGTCGCTTCCTAGCTCGTGTGAAGTGGTATTTTTGGGATGAACCATACCTATTTAAATATTGCCCTGATCAGATCATCCGACGGTGTATTCCTGAATACGAACAAAGGAAAGTCCTTTTCTTTTGTCATGACCATGCCTGTGGTGGTCATTTCAGTGGTAAAAAGACGGCTGCAAAGGTTTTGCAGTGCGGATTCTATTGGCCCACACTATTTCATGACTCACACGAGTATTGCAAATCATGTGACCGATGTCAAAGACTAGAAAAATTTCAAGAAAAAATGAGATACCCCTGAACCCGATCTTAATTGTAGAAATATTTGATGTTTGGGGTATTGATTTTATGAGTCCTTTTCCTATGTCATTTGGGCACCAGTACATACTCCTAGCTGTTGACTATGTGTCCAAGTGGATTGAGGCTGTCGCATGTAAGACCAATGTCACAAAGTAGTGATCAAGTTTCTTAAGGAGTTTGTCTTCGCTCGCTTTGGCACCCCTCGTGCTATCATTAGTGATGGGGGGAAACATTTTTGCAATAGAATTTTTAAAGCCCTTGCTAGGAAGTACAACATCACCCATAAGGTCGATACACCATATCATCCACAAACGAGTGGACAAGTTGAGATTTCCAACAGAGAAATCAAGACCATCCTTGAAAAAACTGTCAATCCATCTCGAAAGGATTGGTCCCTTAGGTTAACAGATGCATTGTGGGCATATCGTACGGCCTACAAAACACCAATTGGAATGTCCCCATACAGGATTGTCTATGGCAAGGCTTGCCATTTACCTGTCGAGTTAGAGCACAAGGCCTATTGGGCGATTAAAAATTTAAATTTCGATCTTGACAAAGCGGGAGAACATAGGAAGCTTCAACTCGATGAGCTTGAAGAAATTAGAAACGATGCTTACGAGTGTGCCAAGAAGTACAAAGATCGCATGAAGATCATGCATGATAAAATGATCATTCGTAAGGAATTTCACCAAGGACAAAAAGTCCTTCTATATGATTCTCGATTACATCTATTCCCTGAAAAACTTAAATCTCGCTGGACTGGCCCATACACAGTAGAGAAAGTGCACCCGCATGGTGCAGTAGTAATATGCAATACTAAGGATGGTAGGTCCTTTCAAGTCAATGGACATCGTTTAAAACCATACCTTGAGTAACTGAGTCCAGAAGTCGAGGAGACACTTCTGACCGACCCTGTCTATTATGAGTAAATCGGAATTGTCTGGCTGAAGACATAAAACTTAGCGCTCTTGGGAGGCAACCCAACAGGTAAAGATTAAAATTATTAATTAAAAAAAAAGTTACTAACATGCAGGTTTGGGAGTATTTTTTCCAATCTTCAAGTTATTAGCCATATCAAGGTCCAATATCAGGTAATGTCTCTCCTCTATCCTCTTACTGCTTTAAATTTTCTTTAACATTGAGGACAATGTTAGATTTAGGTTTGGAGGTATTTTTAAGCATTTGGAATTTTATAAAAATAAAAAAAAGTTTTTAGTTAAAATTTTTGAAAAAAAAAATTTATTACAACACACAAGGTAAATAAAACCTAAGAGCCCAATGACTAGTCGGAAGTAGTGCAAAGTGAGTTCTTTTTATTAAGTTCCTTTTAGTGAGTTGTAAGCTAATTAATGCTTTGAATTTCACAACACATCTGGCCTGCATTTTCTAAGGTATAGGGTCGACATTGTGTTGAGAATAGGGTAGCAACATCGAATCCTGATGAACCATCTTTTTCTGATCCAAAAAAAAAAAATATTTGGTAGATTTAGTCAGGTACATCGAAAAGGGCTACCTATTGTCAAAGGTCAGCGGGCTTGTGATGAGGACCCCGAGCATAGGTCCGTAGGGGAGTCTTGATGCCCGACACCTCATACCAACTGGTGTGAGAATTGTCGACTAATTGTTCGCTACATGGAGGAATCATCACAGGAGTAAAAGTGCACAATATATACATTATCATTTCTCTTTCATGCAAAAAAAAAAAATGAAAAAAAAATGTATATTGACCTTAAGAAAGACAATAGTGTGAAAGCCGTCGTTGTAAAAATTCGAGTAAACTGGAATATTACAGATAAAGCCCATGAGGTATTAAAGTAAACATCCACAGCTCTCGAAATCCTGCAGATAAGATGATTTTGAATCAGCAAATAGGTCTTGTCCGACCAATTTTTGGAAACTACTAATATTAGCGATATTTTGGAGATCCGAAACCTTAGCTGGTGCATGGTCTAGACTTCACTAAGCGCTCAAGTATAAATAAGTATTACAACTCCCTAACGGAAAACTTAATGACTTCAACTTAAATTGCATACTAACCTAGAAATTGGGCTACTTAGTAATTAAAACCTTGTGTGCTTTTGAAATTCTTATCAGTTATGTACTTGAAATTAGACTTTCATTTCACAAACCAAATTTTATTTTGGGATTGAAGTTTGTGGGTAACTTCACTGCAAACCCTCACAAGACAACACTCGTCCACTAGGGTAACCTAGATGTTTAAAGGCTTGTTGCACGTGCTCAGTGTAATCATAATGCTTTACGAAAATGAGTATTTATCTTAGTATATTTATATAATAAATTACACTTTTGCACTCTTATTTTATCATTTTCGCACTAAATTGCTAGAGACTAGCAATAAACTAGTTGGGGGGTGTGATGAGAGCACAAAAGTGCGACCTATATGTCACCTAAATTAGTATTATTGCTAACCGATAATGATAAATTCACTGGATTAATATTATATTTGGGTTTGGCACAGATTTTCATAAATTAGAGATAAAATGCACATTGAGTACAAATTTGACTAAAGAAGGATCCCTTCCCAGATCCGACCCGGTTGAAGATCGGGTCTGGTCCGAGTCGGGTTCGGATCCGAATCAGGTCCATTTTCTTTGTGCTTTTGGGAAATAATTTTGGGCAAATCTAATTTGGCCATATCATAACTATGAGGTGCTGGGTGACCCATGAAAGACTTGCACTTGACCTCCAGTCAGAACAGATGAACCGTGACGAACTCAGTCCGTCCGTCTACAAGCCAAATTTCATATCACACTATTTTTTTATCTATATGACTAATTGAATGGAACTTGGTATCTCCCAGCCTCCCCAACCTTCCATGCCCGTCCGACTGCAACGTGATCCAAGCACCGTCCCCGCATCTCCAGTGGTCTCGAGTCCCTGCTTCGTCCGCATCCTTAGCGTCCCAACTGCGTGCCAGATCCCATGCAAAAGAAGGGGAGAAGAAAGGATTCACCAGCCCCTCTTTCATGATCCGGCGATCCCGCGTCGCACCCAGCTCCCTCCGTCCGTGATCGACTCCTCCCCGCGTCCCCACCTTCCGATTTCAGGCCGTGGTCCAAGCAAGGCCACATCCTTCCTCTTCAGCCCGCGTCCCCGCCTTCCTTCCGCGATCCGGAAACCCAGCAGCCTCCCAGCAAGGCAGATCCCAGCTCCATTCCATGATCCCGTGCTGTGATCAAGCCGCCGTCTCAGCCTCCCATTTCCACTGTTTCCCAGCCATCAAGGAGCCACCTCAAAGCTGCCATTCCGGATTTCAACAACATCTCAGCCTCCCCGCGATCGATGCAGCGTCCCAAATCCCAGGCGCCCGTTTCGAACACAGCCCAGCCATCTCGAAGCCGTCACTGCCAGCGCGTCCCTAGCCTCCCGCGCCCAATTTCAGCACCCGTCCACGGATCCGCTTCTCCCAGCCTTCATCCAAGGGCTATAAGAAGGGAGGAGGTCGGCAAGGAGAGGGGAAAAGAAAAGGCCAAGGGGGTGTGCTCGGTGGAGGCTAAGAACCAGGGAGAAAGGGAGGCCATCGGTTGGGGTGGAGGCCAAGAGAGGAGAGGGCTCGGCTGGTCCAAGGGAGAAGAAGAAACAGAGTATTACCCTGTTCTTGGGAAGAAGAAGAAGATAAAAAAAAAATATTTTATAAGTCCACCGTGGGAGAGAAAGGGAGAGAAAATGAAATTTCTTATTTTTATTTTTATTGTTATTTGTAGAAGAAAGAAGCATTAGGCTTCATCTTCAATCTTTTTACTTTTTGTAATCATTTGTTTTTCTGAAATCAATTAATTTTCTTTCATGCAATCCATGTTTTAGGTTCAGTTTAATTTCTATTTTTTTTAATGCAATTCATTAATTTTTTTTTATGCAATTCGTGTCTAAGTTTTAATTTAATTTCTGCAATTTATCTTATGTGTTTTGAAATTCTTAGTTTTAAGATAACTCTAAAATTAGTCTTTGCTGTTTGATTGGCAATTTTAATTTATATTCTGTTTTTAGAAATCGACCCCTACTCTGCATCAGATTTCAATTGCAAAGTTTTCTTTCTTCCTTTTGTTTATTTTCAAATAAAAAAACATTCTCTGGTAGACTATAGAATTATTCAACATTCTCAAAATAATGTTTTTCTTTTATCATTCAAAAATCGATTTTGAATCCGAGTGAACGTTTTAATTTTTATGCAACTCCAATCGCCTCCCTGTGGTCGACCTCTTACAACCACTATTCTTCGAGTAGGAAAGGTAAGAGTAAAAATTTGAATTAAACTTTTGTTCGTCGGCTCTAACAACGATCTGTCTAGCATATTTTTAGGTAGACAGGAAAGGACGAACAAGATGCTTGCAGTCGGACGCTGGGATTACGAGATGCTTGCAATCGGACACTGGGATTACGGGATGCTGTGAGGAGTGGATGACCCGTGGAGCTCGAACGCTCACCGCGTGAAGAACGCGGGCTGCTGGGCGCGGAAGGAAGGAGATGCGGAGGATGTTGTGGGACCGCTGGGAAGAGAAACGGGCGTGGGAGGCTGGACCACGATGGAAGCTGGGATCACGGCTTGAAATCGGAAGGGAGGAGACGCGCGTGGGCGGACGGGCGCGGGATCCTTTCTTCTCCTTGTTTCCGCATGGGATGAAGCTTGATCTGATCTGGAAGATGGACGGCCGTGATGCACTGCGGGAGGAAGAAGAAGATGGCTGGATTGCGTTCGAAACGGGCACCGGAATGGAAGGCGATCGGGGACGTGGCATGGACGTGGTAGGGACGCCGACGAACGCCTGATGCAGAAGGCTGGCTGAGACGTGCCGGCTGGTTGCTTGCATGGTACGGGAGAGCTGGCTTGGTGGGATGAGCTGAGCTCAAACCCAGTGTTATTAGGTCTCCTGGATTACTTGCACTCAAACACAAATACAACATTAATTAATTAATTTTATCATTAATGATTAGCTATAATACTAATTAAGATGGTACGATGATTGCACTTTTGTGCTCTCATCACACCTCCCAACTAGCTTATTGCTAGTCTCTAGCAATTTAGTGCGAAAATGATAAAATGAGAGTGCAAAAATGTTATTTATTATATAAATATACCAAGATAAATACTCACTTTCGTAGAGCATTACGATGGCACTTAGCACGTGCAACAAGCCTTTAAACCCCTAGGTTACCCTAGTGGACGAGTGTTGTCTCGTGAGGGTTTGCAGTGAAGTTACCCACAAACTTCATCAGTCAGAAATTTTCAATTTTTAACTCGAAATTTGAACAAGTATTACTGTATGAAACTAGAATTACAAGGACAATAGAGACTTGTTGCTATCATATTTAAACAGACTTTAACTTAAGTTTTATTACACCCTATCTATCTGCTAACAAGTCAACAATGTAGTGAGGTGCAAGATAGTATCATATAAATGAGTGGCTTTCACTTACTTCCAACATGATCACTTCAATTTTCAAGACTTTCTAGAGTTAAATGGTAATGAACACCCAGATTTATTTATTTATATATATATATATTTTTTCAGACTGGATGCTAAGAAGAATGACTTGTGCAATATCTAGCCTTATTGAGCTTTCTAGCTAACCCATGTAGCAAGTGTTAGGCCAATAACTCCCGATCCAGATGGCTCAGGGCACTAGGTGTAAAGACACCCTAACAGGCTTAATAACTCAAGTCAACTAGGCTCTAAGGCCGAATTAGTCATTCAGAGTTTAATTTCAGTCATCCTCACCTTTTTACGCGAACACTCGCTGCTTGCCAAGCAAGAGGCCCGGTTTCTCAGTGAGAAGACTTAAAATAAACTCGTTTTATTTTATTTTTTTTCTTTTTTTAAATTTTTTTATAGGGTGTTCATCACACATATAACTTTAAATTATCCAGAATATTAAAAGTATTCATATTAGTTATAAGTTTACATACCCCACTATTCATATGCTTACGTGTAGGTGCTAAATCATCTTCTATCATATTAGCAGGAGACAGGTGGAATGAAAACTCAAGCTAGAACAGCTATCATATTCCTTAACTCAAAGCTATTGTCAAAGCAATTTCTAGTTTGTACAGCCAAAAAGATTAGAATTTGAGTTAAAAATTTGAAATCCTTTTTTTTTTTTGCATAAAACATCAAAAATATTCTCACCCCCATACCTAAATCTAACATTGTCCTCAATGTTAAAGAAAATTTAAAGCAGTAATAGGACAGAGAAGAAGTTACCTGATATGGGAAGGTAAAGTAACAATTGGGGCAAAAACCCCCAAACCTGTATGTTAGTAATTTATTGAAATTATTATTATTATTTTTTATAATATTTACATGTTGGGTTGCCTCCCAAGAGCTGTTAGATGTATGCCCTAGAAGCCAATCTGGCGGACACATTATTAATTCTGGGACATAAATTTGTACTTGACTTTATTATTATTGAATAATAAATGGGCATTCTTTTCATTCATATTGTTTATGTGTCTATGAATCGTCCAAGGAATTAATAAGATGATGATACATATTTTCAAGAGTTGAGAATTTAAGCCATGTATCATTGGTGATTAATTTCTAAATGCTCCTGATCAATGGATCATCACGAGGACGGTGATCGATCCGATCAGTGCATAGATCGCTTTTCTTATGGATGGACGAGACTCAAGTTCACAATGTAGGGACACTGAAGTGATAGTGCAGGTGCTTGTTAGAGAACAAGGGTACTGAGCGTGACCAAGACAAGAAGTCACTTGGATGTCTATCCACTCGTCAGTGACTTGCTTGATGTTGCAATAGTGTGACTGGTCCTTTGACCTGCGGTGCTTCGGCCATTCACAGTGAGGTTATTGTAGTTTGACTGCACATATACATGGTCTCTAGTCATATAGGTCCTTGTTGTGTAGATTGGCTGCAGTAGGTTCACTGTAGGAGTAGGGTATGCACTTACATGGAATCTATTGACCTTGATAGATGAGGAGAGATCCTATGTGATTTATAAGACTGAGTTCTAAGACCTTAGCCAGGGCAGAATATATAGTGGAAAAAAGTTTTCTACTCTCGAACTCAAGTCAAATAAATCTAGACATATGACAGACGACGGGGTTTGACGAGTTATCCATGACCTCCGGTCTGTAGGGATCCACGATAGAAGGACTGTATCATACGATAACTGCACCTAGAGGTTCATCATTCTATTCTGCTGGGTGGCCACTACATACTGCTAGGTGTCACTGGTGGATGGTGAGACTCACAGGGATCATCTTGATGGTCGATAATTTCTGCTGAGTTGAGTTGAAATTGTTTCAACCCATTGAAAGGAGTTTTCAATGATATTGTGATAGAGATCGCAATATATCTCACTACGAGTCAGAATAGAACCTATGGGGTCACACACATTAGAGGTATTGACCGATCCGATGGTTGAATGTGATTAAGAATCACAAATAATCAATTAGATTGATAAATGGATAACCCGCTAAGAGTTAGTGGTTAGAAGAAGGAATAATTGCAATCGGATTGCAATTTAATTTAATTAATTGGATTTAATTAATTGGACTTGATCACGAGTCCTACTTGGAGTAGGATTCATGGAGTCCTAATTGGATTAGGATTTCAAATTAAATTAAAATCCTATTTGGAATAGGATTTCTAAAGTCCTAATTGTCTTAGGGCTGAAATTTAAACAAATCCTGATTAGATTAGGATTTTCTTAAGTCCTAATTAATTAATCTAATTAATCAAATGACTCCTAATTGGATTAGGATTGAAGAGTTCAATTGAGTCATGGTTCAATTAAATTCTAATTGGATTTGGATTTGGAGGAATTAAAATGGGTGCACATAATCCTATTTTGAATAGGATTGGACCCATCCTCCCTCCCTACTTGATTTGATCAACTAGGGGCTGACCATATGGGAGAAGAGGGAGGGGCCCATGCCTCTCCCTTGGCTGGTGGCGTGAAGGAAAAAGGAGGGGCCATGCCCCTCCTATTTTGAATTCACAAAGGGATAAAGATGAGCTCCTAAAATTTAGGAGCTCATCTCTATCCACACACCATAAAAGAGGGGTTCAAAGGGGCTACGAATTTTTGATAATTTTTCTTGAGATTTTTGGCAGCAAGGAACCTCTCCCATTCCTCCATTGATCAGCAAGCAAACAAGGGGAATAGGAAGCCTTCGCGTGGCCTTCTTCCTCCTCTTTTTGGTTCTAGCGCAAGGAAAAAGAAAAGGCTGCGAAGGGCCTTGTTTTCTTCTTCCTAGATCCCTCTTTCTTCTTCCTCCTCTCAAGCCAATCAAATGTTGATTCAAAGGAGAGGACTTCAGCCATCAATAGCCTTCTCTGCAAGCGAGCTAGCACCCCGGGGAGATCCAAAGGCTTCGATCGCCACATTACTTCGTGTGGATACCTATAGAGGCCGGACACGTGTGCGGCTTCCACTGAGCCTTGATCAAATACCACGTAAATCAGATTTGCGTAGACCATCTACCCGGACAAGGTGAAGATCTCATCTTCTTAATGATTTTAAAATGGTTTAAAATAATTTAATTCTAATCTATCTACAAACGAAAGGTTTTAAAATACGTTCATGCGATGAACGAATCCCGCATATGTTTTTCTGCTGCAATCTGAAAATTATTTCGAAATTTTCATGGCATATGAGGGATGCTAACAAGAGCGCTAAGTTTTATATCTTCAGCCAGACAATTCTAATTCATTCATGATAGACAGGGTCGGTCAGAAGTGTCTCCTCGACTTCTGGACTCAGATACTCAAGGTATGGTTTTAAACGATGTCCATTGACTTGAAAGGACCTACCATCCTTGGTATTACATATTACTACTGCACCATGCGGGTGCACTTTCTCTACTGTGTATGGGCCAGTCCATCAAGATTTAAGTTTTCCAGGGAATAGATGTAATCGAGAATCATATAGAAGGACTTTTTGTCCTTGGTGAAATTCCTTACGAATAATCATTTTATCATGCATGATCTTCATGCGATCTTTGTACTTCTTGGCACACTCGTAAGTATCGTTTCTAATTTCTTCAAGCTCATCGAGTTGAAGCTTCCTATGTTCTCCCGCTTTGTCAAGATCGAAATTTAAATTTTTAATCGCCCAATAGGTCTTGTGCTCTAACTCGACAGGTAAATGGCAGGCCTTGCCATAGACAGTTCTATATGGAGATTTTCCAATTGGTGTTTTGTAAGCCATCCGATATGCCCACAGTGCATCTGTTAGCCTAAGAGACCAATCCTTCCGAGATGTATTAACAGTTTTTTCAACGACGGTCTTGATTTCTCGATTGGAAATTTTGACTTGTCCACTTGTTTGTGGATGATATGGTGTACTGACCTTGTGATTAATGTTGTATTTTCTCATAAGGGCTTTAAAGATTTTATTACAAAAATGTTTCCCCCCATCACTAATGATAGCAAGAGGGGTGCCAAAACGAGCAAAGTAGATTCTTTAAGGAACTTGATCACCACTTTGTGATCATTGGTCTTACACGCGATAGCCTCAATCCATTTTGATATATAGTCAACTGCCACAAGAATGTACTGATGCCCAAACGATATAGGAAAAGGACCCATAAAATCAATACCCCAAACATCGAAGATTTCTATAATTAAGATAGGGTTCAGGGGCATCTCATTCTTTCTCGAAAGTTTTCCTAATCGTTGACATCAATCGCAAGATTTGCAATAGTCATGCGCATCTTAAAAAAGTGTGGGCCAATAAAATCCGCACTACAAAACTTTTGCAGCAGTTTTCTTTCCACTAAAATGACCACCACAAGCATGGTCATGACAAAAGAAAAAGGATATTCCTTTGATCGTGTTCAGGGATGCATCGTCTGATGATTTGATCAGGACAGTATTTGAACAAGTATGGTTCATCCCAAAAATACCATTTTACACGAGCTAGGAAGCGAAATTTCTCTTGTTTGGTCCATGAACTGGGCATTCATTCAGTAACTAGATAGTTGACTACATCAGCATACCATGGAACATTGGTATGGGAAATCATCATTAATTGTTCATCAGGAAAGGTCTCGGACACAGGGATGGATTCTCCAGATGATTCAACAATTAATCTGGACAAGTGGTCCGCTACAATATTTTCAAATCCCTTTTTATCTCGTATTTCAAGATCAAATTCTTGAAGCAATAGGATCCAACGAACGAGTCTTGCTTTGGCATCCTTCTTTGTGAGAAGGTATAAGGGCGGCATGATCAGAATAAATAAGGACCTTGGATCCTATTAGATAGGGACGAAATTTGTCAAGAGCAAAGACAACAGCCAACAACTCTTTTTTAGTGGTAGAATAGTTGAGTTGGGCATTATTCAGAGTTTTGCTCACATAATGAATCACATGGGGAAGCTTTCCCATTCGCTGACCTAGGACGGCACCTATTGCATAATCAGAGGCATCACACATGATTTCAAATGGTAGATTCCAATCAGGGGACCTTATGATAGGTGCTGAGGTTAGTTCAGACTTTAGTCTTTCGAAAGTAATTATACAAATTGGCGAAAAATTAAAAGTAGCATCTTTCGCCAACAGATCGCATAAGGATTTCGACAATTTACTGAAATCCTTGATAAAGCGATGGTAAAAACCTGCATGCCCTAAAAAGGATCTGACTTCCCTAACAGTTTTGGGAGGTGGTAACTTGGCAATTAATTCTACTTTGGCTTTATCCACCTCAATTCCCCTTTGTGACACAATGTGTCCCAAAACAATACCTGATTCTACCTTGAAATGACACTTTTTCTAGTTGAGAACTAAATTTTTTTTTTTACATCGTTCTACAACAAGGGTCAAGTGATGCAGACATTCATTAAAATTAGATCCGAATACAGAAAAGTCATCCATAAAAACTTCTAAAAATTTCTCTACCATATCGTAGAAAATGCTCATCATACACCGCTGGAATGTAGTCGGTGCATTGTGTTGCCCAGAAAGACAACCCAAGAGGGGGGGTGAATTGGGTTTTAAAATAATTTTGCAATTAAAACATTTGTGGATGACTAATTAATACTTTTGCAAGATGATTAATTAGTTGCTATGTGCTGTGAGTGAAATGAGAGTGAGAGAGAGAGACACAAGCAATCACAAACACAATGTTTATAGTGGTTCGGAGCTATCCCTTGCTCCTACGTCCGCTTCCCAAGTCTCACTTGGGAATTCACTATAACCCCTTGGATTACAGCCGGTTGTTTTACAAGCTCACAACCCAACTTGTTGTTTTACGAGCTCACAACGAACTCGGTCGGTTTTCCCAGGCTCACCGACTAGAACCACCCCGATTGTTTTCCCGGGATCACAATCGAACCCTTACACGTTGGTTTTACCCTCGGCTCACCAACCAACCTCTACACTCTTGATTCAATCCCCTGATTGAATCAAGCAAAGACAAGATGGAAAGAACAAAGACAAATAGAAAAACAGAGCTTCTAAAAAGCAGATATACAGCAATATAAACTAGAGAGAAGTTAAGAGCCCTCAAACACGTTTGAGTTGGAGTAGAGTAGGGCTTCTTGAACTGTGAGTCTCCTCTTGAATGTCTGGTCGACTTGAAGGCAGGAGGAGACTTCTTTAAATGCTGGGAAGAGGTAGCTGGATGGAGTTAATGGCGCTCTTCCTTCTTTTCTGTTGAAAACCAGTTGGCCGAGATAGGATGCTTGATTTCTTTGAGTGGAATGGTGCTTCTCTGCCTTGCTACAGTTCTCTGTGGCTATTTAAGCCATCCCCCACGGAAACTAGCCGTTAGACACCTTTTTCTGCCCGTTCTGCACACTCTGCACATCCTGACAATATGTCCGTTGGGGTCGGAGTCGACTCGCGCGATCTGGAGTCGACTCGGCTGTAGCGGGAGTCGACTCATGCTTTTCTGGAGTCGGCTCGGCAACTGTTCCGGATTTGAATTAATGACCTCCGCGACTGGGAGTCGACTCGACTTAACCCGGAGTCGACTCGCCAACTTCTGGAGCTGACTTGCCATTTTCGGAGTCGGCTCATCCCATGAAGTCCATGGAGCTAATTTTTCAACTTGGCCCACTCGAGTCGACTCGACAATCCTGGGAGTCGACTCGGCGCTCAGAGCCCGAACTCTCGATCTTCTGTCTTTTGGCTCGTCCAGTCTTGGAGTCGACTCGAACTGTTCCGGAGTCGACTCGGCTCTCAGTTTCCGAAACACAGCCTTCTGCCTTTTTGATGTAGCGCTGCCTTGGAGTCGACTCGAGCTGTCTGGGAGTCGACTCGGCTCTCAAAGACAATAATTCGGTCTTCTGTCTTTTTGGGGTCGCGCTGTCTCGGAGTCGACTCGCGCATTGCGGGAGTCGACTCGGATCTCAGAGTCCGAAAACTGCTCTCTGACTTTTGCCTTGTGTACCACTGAGAGTCGACTCTCGCTTTCTTTGGAGTCGACCTGCCAACCATCGGAGTCGACTCGCGTTCCACAGGAGTCGACTCGAATCTCAGGGTCGAAAATCACTCTCTGACTTTTCTGTCTGTAACTCCTTGGAGTCGACTCATACTACTCCGGAGTCGACTCGGTAATCATCGGAGTCGACTCGCGCACTTTAGGAGCCGACTCGCTGACAGGTTTTGAGTTGAGTCTTTCTGTTCGTCTGTCAGTTCTCAGTCGGAGTCGACTCGTAATGATCCGGAGTCGACTCGAGCCCGTGCCAGTGATTCTGATACGCTTGAAGTCGACTCGTAATATCCCGGAGTCGACTCGAGTCTCAGACTTTGGTTCAAACTGACTTCTTAACTTATCCAAAATATCTTGAACCAAGTCTAGAAACACTTAGACAAGATTTTCACTAAAACACTCAATTGAATTCATTAGTAAACAAAAGATATACTCAAATGCTTTGAGCTCATCAAAATCAAATAGGGTTTTAATCAATCACTCCACAATCTTCCCCTTTTTGATGATGACAAAACATTGAGTATATGTAAAGTGAATTGCTCAATAAACAAGGAAATGAAATCTATAAATAAATTCAAGTGTCTGGTTTTTTTTTAATTTATCCAAACTTGAAATGTGTGAAACAATAAATTTTGGAGTTAAAGCTCCTCCTTTTATTTGGAATTATATAAGCCTTCATGTCATGCACTCAATTGTTTGGCTTATATATATTTAATGATTTGACTTTCTTAAAAATTCAGATTCTCCCCCTCAACATATGCATTCTACTTTGTTTTGATTCTCTGAATTTCCTTTTAATGCATTGAAGTTTTTGAACTGAAATTTTTGGTTTTTAGAGGGAAAATCTGTCAATTTGTTCTTGAGTAGGATTCAACTAATCTCCGAATATCCCTTGAATAGATTCTGGAGATTACTCCATTAGGAGCCCCAACAGAGAGATAATGAGCCTCGAGGTACCAAATCCACTAAGAACAAATTATGTTTTAATTTTTGATTTCTTTTATGTTGATTCCATTTACATATCTATTAAATATTTCTCCCCCTTTTTGTCATCGTATCAAAAAGGAAGTGAGTATAACACGCAATCAATTAGAGAGCAAATTGCACAAAATTGAAGAGAATATGTCTACTCATTGTATTGATGTGTATGTAAATACATTTGTGAATACAATAAGTAAAGCAAAAAGAATACATGTCAAAATACAAAAAGATATCTAAGGCTTCCTCGAGGAGGATGCGGTTCCCGTGGGCAGTCTGGACTGTTGTTCCATGAGTAGGGTGACCGCAGTGGTGACGTGCTCTAACTGTCTGATAATGGCCGAGGTGGCCCTACTGTGTGTCGTGGAGAGCTCAGTCACTGTCTCCTGGAGTGTGTCCAGCTTGGCGATGAGCACATTCGCCAAGCGCTCGGCCCCCTGAGTAGTGGTGCCCATATCCTGTCGGATGCTATCTCGCAACTTTCGTGTGTTGCTTGTGATATCGCTCATGTTTGAGAATTGGGCTTGTACCAGGCTTCTGACATTGAAGATCTCCGCCCTCACATGAGCAGTCATCTCGGTCACGGCTGAGAATGAGGGAACTAATGCAGAAGATGGGGCACTGGCTGGACCTCGGAGCTCCCGAAGCAGGTCGTCCCGGAGATCTCTAACTATCTCCTGCCGCAACTCTCGGAGCTGCTCAGGAGAGATCCGGACCTCCATGGGCTGAGTAGGTGGAGCTGAGGAGGAGGGTCCGGCAGAGGTGGTGGGAGCAGAGGTGGAGGGAAAGGTAGGATAGTCTGAGTCTGGGTCAGGACTGGGGGAATGTCTGGTGGTATGTGTGGAGGTGGATGATTTCCTAACCCAGGTTCCCTCGACCTTTCGAAACCCCATCCTGTGTAGGGTTCCCGGACGCATGCGATCTGTCCATCGCAATGCGCGAGAGGATTCCCCCTCAGGAATGGGAATCTCGGCCTCCCTAAACAGAAGAGTGAACATCATGCCATAGGGGAGGGTGAGCCTAGGTCTATCTAGTGGCTCACATAGGTATCTATACATCATCTTGGGAAAGTTGATTGGGGTGTCCTGGAGGATGTAGAACATAAGAGCTAGGTCTCTCTCAGATACAAAATCGAAGCGGCCAGTCTTTGGAAAGAGGGACCTAGAGATGATACTCAAGAGGAGCCGCATCTCAACAGAAAGTGAGCTAGCGGACACCTCATCTAAGGGGGACTGAGGTGGATGTCCTAGAATGGCCGTAAGGGCCTCAGTCCTATCCTCGGGGTGTGTGGGAGCTACCCCTACTTGTGGAAGGTGGAGGATTTGGGCTATGAAATCCTCGAAAATAAACAATGGGACACCGGCTACAGTTCCCTCTATTCCCCCATTGCCCCTATGGACAGTACCATAAAACTCTCTAACTAGGCCAGGGTATGTGGAGAGATCTAAGGAACAAAAATACTCTAAACCCTGGGCCCGCAATCTCTCTCCTATGGTAAAGCCCTCCCGGGAGAGATAGTCAAAATCGACGTATCTCCCGGTGGAGACCGCCTTCCCGGCGCACGACCTCGAGGGAACCTCCCTTGGCGGGGAACGAGCCGGAGGTTGTGGCCTCACGGGATCGTTCCGAGCTTTGGACCGTCGCTCGGTGCCGCTCGCGGGTTGGGGCCTCTTCCGGCTTGGGACAACGGCTTTACGAGGCATGGTCGACCTAGAATGGGGTAGAACGCTAATGGATGGAGGAAGGTCGACGGAAAAAGTCCTAAGGACGGTCGGAGACGATCTAGGAGACGGCTCTAGGGTTTTTTTGAACAGTGGCGGCGGTGAATAGAAGTGTTGATAAAACGCTTGGATTAGGGTTAAAAACCCGGATCCCGACCTCGAGTCGACTCCACTGAGTCGCGAGTTGACTCGACCTCGAGTCGACTCCAAAGTATGCGCGAGTTGACTCCCCCTCATGAGCCATCGACTTAGAGTCGACTCCCGTCAATGTGCGAGTCGACTCCTCTTATGCTTCATCTTCCTCGAGTCGACTCCCGTCTGTGTGCGAGTCGACTCCTTCTTATGAGCCGACTCCGAAACTTACTCGAGTCGACTCGAACTCTGGCACGCACCTAAAAGTTATGCTATTTTCGTACCAAACCAGGGACACTCACTAAGTTATGATCTAATTTGATGATCATAGTTGAGAAACTCTATTTTTAATCATCAAAATTAATGAACTAATGGAAAATACCACTAGGATGGATCAATCACTCCTAATCCCCTCCTAAGCACACTAAATCTCTCTTCACTTAAGGGTTTTGTAAAAATGTCAGCTAATTGATCATCAGTGCAAACAAATTGAAGTGTCACATCACCATTCAGTACATGATCTCTTATGAAGTGATGTCTTATCTCAATATGTTTAGTTCTTGAATGCTGAATTGGATTTTTAGTTAGGTTAATGGCACTTGTATTATCACAATTAATGGGAATTTTATCTTGTTTAATGCCATAATCTTCCAATTGTTGTTTGATCCACAAGATTTGAGCACAACAACTCCCGGCTGCAACATATTCAGCTTCAACAGTAGATAATGCAACCGAGTTTTGTTTCTTGCTAAACCATGAGATTAAGTTTTCTCCTAGGAATTGACATGACCCGCTGGTGCTTTTTCTATCAAGTTTATATCCAGCAAAGTCTGAATCTGTGTATCCTATTAAGTTTAGGCTAGATTCTTTAGAATACCATAACCCTATATTCTTTGTTCCTATTAGGTATTTAAAGATTCTCTTGACTGCAATTAGATGAGATTCCTTAGGATTAGACTGATATCTAGCACACATGCAAACACTAAACATGATATCAGGTCTACTTGCAGTAAGATACAATAAAGATCCTATCATACCTCTATATAATTTCTGATCTACAGATTTACCTGATTCATCTTGGTCTAATTTGCATAATGAGCTCATGGGGGTGCTGATTGACTTGTTCCCCTCCATATCAAACTTCTTAAGCATCTCCTTGATGTACTTAGCTTGATTGATGAAGATGCCTTCTTCAGATTGTTTGATTTGAAGCCCGAGAAATAATTCAGCTCTCCCATCATGCTCATTTCAAATTCACTCTGCATCAAGTCAGCAAATTCTTCGCAGAGGCGATTGTTAGTAGCACCGAAAATAATATCATCAACATAAATCTGTACTAACAACATATCTTTGTTTTTCTTCTTTAGAAACAATGTTGTATCTACATTATCCCTAGAAAACTCATGTTCTAATAGGAATTTGCTAAGCCTCTCATACCATGCTCTAGGTGCTTGTTTCAAACCATAAAGTGCCTTGTTCAATTTATATACATGATTAGGGTATTGATGATTTTCAAAACCAGGAGGTTGTTCTACATATACCTCCTCATTAATATACCCATTTAAGAATGCACTTTTTACATCCATTTGAAATAATTTGAAGTCCTTAGAGCATGCAAATGCTAGTAAAAGTCTAATTGCTTCAAGTCTAGCTACAGGAACAAAGGTTTCATCAAAATCTATACCTTCTTCTTGATTATAACCCTTTGCTACTAGTCTAGCCTTATTCCTTATTACAATTCCATTTTCATCAAGTTTATTTTTATAAATCCATTTGGTACCTATAATTGAATATTCAGTAGGTCTTTCAACTAGATTTCATACTTTGTTTCTAGTAAATTGGTTTAATTCTTCTTGCATTGCATTTATCCAATTTACATCTTTTTCAGCTTCTTCTATGTGTTTGGGCTCAAAATGTGAAACAAAAGCTAGATGATTGTTTAAGTTCCTAAGAGATGCTCTAGTCCTAACAGGTTGAGATGGATCATCTAGAATTAATTCCTTAGGATGCCCGTGAGCAAACCTCCAAGCCTTAGTCAGCCCATGATCCATAATAGCCTCTTGGCTTGATGATGCATTTCCAATTAATTTTTGATTATCATCTTGTAATGTCATCTCATCTATCTTCTCTTCAAGAATTTCACCATCATCATCAAAATTAACTCTCTTGCTAGAAGAGATATCACTAAAATCATCAAAAACAACATGTATGGATTCTTCTATAACTAGGGTTCTTTTATTAAAGATTCTATAGGCTTTACTAGTTGTGGAGTACCCCAAGAATATACCCTCATCAGATTTAGAGTCAAATTTTTCTAGATTATCTTTTCCATTATTATGAACAAAACACCTACATCCAAAAATATGAAAATAGTTCACTTTTGGTTTTCTGTTTTTCCAAAGTTCATAAGGTGTTTTCTTTATGATGGGTCTTAATAAAACTCTATTTAATATATGACAAGAAGTATTGACAGCTTCTCCCCAAAAGTACTTAGGGAGGTTACTTTCACACAACATAGTTCTAGCCATTTCCTCTAGAGTTCTATTTTCCCTCTCCACAACTCCATTTTGTTGTGGTGTCCTAGGTGCAGAAAAATTGTGTATTATTCCCTTTTTACTACAAAACTCATCAAATAAATGATTTTCAAATTCGGTACCATGGTCACTTCTAATAGCTATTACAGAAGTATCTCTAGCATTTGTTACTTCTTTATGAAATTTCTTGAAAATTGAAAATGCTTGATCCTTATGGCCTAAGAACATGACCCAAGTATATCTAGAATAATCATCTACGATAACTAGACCATATTTATTTCCACCTAGACTTGTGGTTCTAGTTGGTCCGAATAGGTCCATGTGTAGTAGTTCTAGAGGTCTAGAGGTAGAGACACAATTTATAGATTTAAAGGAGTTCCTTGATTGTTTGCCAAATTGACATGCTTCACATATTTTATTCTTTTCAAACTTTAATTTTGGCAAACCTATCACAGAATCTCTTTTAACTAGTTTAGATATGGTGTCCATGCTTGCATGACCTAACTTACGGTGCCATAACCAACTAGCATCATTATCCTTAGTTTCATTAACAACTAAACATGGGTTGTGTTTGGCAAGATCCTCAAGGTCTACAACATACACATTTCCACGTCTTATTCCTTTAAAAACTAAACTATTGTCATTTGGGTTTGTTATGATGCATAGTGATGGTTTAAACATAACATTATAACCTCTATCACATAATTGACTAATGCTTAATAAATTATGCTTAAGACCATCAACATATCGAACATTATCAATAAAAGTTGAAGGGGTAATTTGTACTTTACCTATACCAATGATGTGACCTTGGTTATTGTCTCCAAAAGTCACAACACCTCCCTTCTTAGCTTCAAGGGTGAAGAATTGATCCTTGTCACCCGTCATGTGTCTTGAGCAGCCACTATCCAAGTACCAACAATTTTTGTCGACCTTGGCTGCAAGACACTCCTACACAAGCAAATCATATAATCTTAGGTACCCAAGTTTTCTTGGGTCCTTCATGGTTAGTAATGTTGGTTCCTTTTGGAACCCAAACCCTCTTAATTTTTCTTTTAGTTTTCCTTTCCTATACTTACACACATTTGCTTTATGTCCTAAAATTCCACAACAAAAGCAGGTTATTTTCTTAGTTTTACTTTCTCCTGCTTTAACAAAGAAGTTACTAAGAAGTTTTTGCTTATGTTTAGGTTTATACCCTAAACCCGCTCTATTGAATACCGCTCGTTGACTATTAAGTATCATATTCAATTTTTCAGAACTATATGTAAATTTTTCAACCAAGGGTTTGTATTTTTCAAGTTCTTTAGTTAGTGTTTGTTTTTCTGCTTTTAGATCATTTAGTTCTTTTGTGAGACTCTCATTTATATGTTTATTATTTTTGGGTTCTAATGTTTCTTTGTTCAGCCTTTCATTTTCTTTAGTTAAGGTATTATTCTTTTGTATCAAGATTTGGTTACTTGTTTTAAGTTCTGCATTTTCTTTGATAAGAACATCTTTATCCTTAACTAATGAATCATACTTACGGAGATGAGTTTGGTTAGTTACTTTTAGTTCTTTGTTTTTAACGTTTATTGTTTTGTATTCATCCATTAATTCATTGAAAGCATCATATAATTCATCGAAAGTAAAATCTAAATGTGATGCGGATGTTACCTCATTTTCATTGGCCATGAAGCAGAAATTGGCCTTTTCTCCTTGTTCCTCATCCGATGATGATGATGATGTGTCGGAGTCCGATAGGATGGTGACAAGGGCTTTCTTCTTCTTGTACTTGCTCCCCTTCTTCAGTAAAGGACACTCAGCTCTGATGTGTCCCGGCTTCTTGCACTCATAACATCCAATCCCCTCATTTTTCTTTTCCTTACCTTTATCCTTTCGATAGAAATTTGAGGGGCCTCTCCTTTGATGAAAGGACTTCTTTTGGTTGATGAATCTTCTGAACTTACGTACGAGAAGAGCCTCATCATCCTCTCCCTCGTGATCTTCTTCTTCACTGCTGCTACTGCAAGACAAGTCTTTGTTAGATGATGTAGATTTGAGAGCTATTACCTTTTTCTTATGGAAGGACTCTTCTTCGCTGTGTTGCTTCATTGTTAGCTCGTGCGTCATTAGGGATCCAAGAAGCTCCTCAAGTGGTAGCTTGTTCAAGTCCTTGGCTTCTTGGATTGCCGTCACCTTGGCTTCCCATGACCTTGGTAGACAGCGAAGAATCTTCCTGACAAGATCACTGTTAGTATAGTTTTTGCCAAGGCTTTTTAGGCCATTGACAATGTCAGTAAATCTAGTGAACATGCAAGTGATTGTTTCATTAGAATCCATCTTAAATAGTTCATACTTATGAACCAATATGTTTATTTTGGATTCTTTGACTTGATTCGTGCCCTCATGGGTCACTTCAAGTCTATCCCAAATCTCTTTTGCAGAATTGCAAGTAGAGACTCTATTGAATTCATTCCTATCTAATGCACAGTAAAGCACATTCATTGCTTTGGAATTGAGTTGTGCCTTTCTCATGTCATGGTCATCCCAATCCTTTTCGAGTTTGGGTACAGTGACACCCTCTACATAGATGGATGGGATGTATGGTCTATTTACTACAATGGTCCACATCTCATAGTCTTGGGCTTGGATAAATATTCTCATCCTAGCCTTCCAATATGAGTAGTCGGATCCATTAAAGAATGGGGGTCTTTGGGTGGACTGACCCTCAATGTGGGAAGATCCAAATGGGGTTGTCATTTTGATCTTTTACTCTTAGGGTAGAAGAGTTTAGGCTCTGATACCACTTGTTGCCCAGAAAGACAACCCAAGAGGGGGGGTGAGTTGGGTTTTAAAATAATTTTGCAATTAAAACGTTTGTGGATGACTAATTAATACTTTTGCAAGATGATTAATTAGTTGCTATGTGCTGTGAGTGAAATGAGAGTGAGAGAGAGAGACACAAGCAATCACAAACACAATGTTATAGTGGTTCGGAGCTATCCCTTGCTCCTACGTCCACTCCCAAGTCTCACTTGGAATTCACTATAACCCCTTGGATTACAGCCGGTTGTTTTACAAGCTCACAACCCAACTTGTTGTTTTACCGAGCTCACAACGAACTCGGTCGGTTTTCCCAGGCTCACCGACTAGAACCACCCCGATTGTTTTCCCGGGATCACAATCGAACCCTTACACGTTGGTTTTACCCTCAGCTCACCAACCAACCTCTACACTCTTGATTCAATCCCCTGATTGAATCAAGCAAAGACAAGATGGAAAGAACAAAGACAAATAGAAAAACAGAGCTTCTAAAAAGCAGATATACAGCAATATAAACTAGAGAGAAGTTAAGAGCCCTCAAACACGTTTGAGTTGGAGTAGAGTAGGGCTTCTTGAACTGTGAGTCTCCTCTTGAATGTCTGGTCGACTTGAAGGCAGGAGGAGACTTCTTTAAATGCTGGGAAGAGGTAGCTGGATGGAGTTAATGGCGCTCTTCCTTCTTTTCTGTTGAAAACCAGTTGGCCGAGATAGGATGCTTGATTTCTTTGAGTGGAATGGTGCTTCCTCTGCCTTGCTACAGTTCTCTGTGGCTATTTAAGCCATCCCCCACGGAAACTAGCCGTTAGACACCTTTTCTGCCCGTTCTGCACACTCTGCACATCCTGACAATATGTCCGTTGGGGTCGGAGTCGACTCGCGCGATCTGGAGTCGACTCGGCTGTAGCGGGAGTCGACTCATGCTTTTCTGGAGTCGGCTCGGCAACTGTTCCGAATTTGAATTAAATGACCTCCGCGACTGGGAGTCGACTCGACTTAACTCGGAGTCGACTCGCCAACTTTCTAGAGCTGACTTGCCATTTTCGGAGTCGGCTCATCCCATGAAGTCCCATGGAGCTAATTTTTCAACTTGGCCCACTTCGAGTCGACTCGGACAATCCTGGGAGTCGACTCGGCGCTCAGAGCCCGAACTCCCGATCTTCTGTCTTTTGGCTCGTCCAGTCTTGGAGTCGACTCGAACTGTTCCCGGAGTCGACTCGGCTCTCAGTTTCCGAAACACAGCCTTCTGCCTTTTTGATGTAGCGCTGCCTTGGAGTCGACTCGAGCTGTCTGGGAGTCGACTCGGCTCTTAGAGACAATAATTCGGTCTTCTGTCTTTTTGGGGTCGCGCTGTCTCGGAGTCGACTCGCGCATTGCAGGGAGTCGACTCAGATCTCTGAGTCCGAAAACTGCTCTCTGACTTTTGCCTTGTGTACCACTGAGAGTCGACTCTCGCTTTCTTTGAGTCGACCTGCCAACCATCGGAGTCGACTCGCGTTCCACAGGAGTCGACCTCGAATCTCAGGGTCGAAAATCGCTCTCTGACTTTTCTGTCTGTAACTCCTTGGAGTCGACTCATACTACTCCAGAGTCGACTCGGTAATCATCGGAGTCGACTCGCGCACTTCGGAGTCGACTCGCTGACAGGTTTTGAGTTGAGTCTTTCTGTTCGTCTGTCAGTTCTCAGTCGGAGTCGACTCGTAATGATCCGGAGTCCGACTCGAGCCCGTGCCAGTGATTCTGATACGCTTGGAGTCGACTCGTAATATCCCGGAGTCGACTCGAGTCTCAGACTTTGGTTCAAACTGACTTCTTAACTTATCCAAAATATCTTGAACCAAGTCTAGAAACACTTAGACAAGATTTTCACTGAAACACTCAATTGAATTCATTAGTAAACAAAGATATACTCAAATGCTTTGAGCTCATCAAAATCAAATAGGGTTTTAATCAATCACTCCACACATTGCATAACCCAAAAGGCATGCGACGATAGGCAAAGTGCCATAAGGACAGGTGAATGTGGTTTTCTGTTGATCCTCACGTGCAATTGGAACTTGGTTATATCCAGAATAACCATCAAGAAAATAGTAATGAGAGTGGCCCAGCTAGACGTTCTAACATTTGGTCAATGAAGGGTAGTGGGAAGTGGTCTTTCCTAGTTATGGCGTTCAGTTTTCTGTAGTCGATGCATACTCGCCATCCAGTTTGAATTCGAGTTGGGACTAATTCATTGTGGTCATTCTTAATCACAGTGATTCCAGATTTCTTTGGTACGACTTGAACTGGGCTCACCCACTGGCTGTCAGAAATAGGATATATAATCCCTGCATCTAAAAGTTTAATGATTTCAGCTCAAACCACATCCTTCATGACTGGGTTAAGTCGTCTTTGTGGTTCTCTAGAGGTTTTTGCATCCTCTTATAGATGAATTTTATGTTGGACCACAGAAGGACTAATCCCCTTAATATGAGCTATAGACCAGCCGATCGCTTCTTGATTTTTCTGAGGAATATTTAACAACTTCTCTTCCTGTTCTTTAGTTAAATTTGATGCATAATCACAGGTAAGGTATTGTTGTCCCCGAGAAATGCATATTTTAAGTTTTCAGGCAGATCTTTAAGTTCAAGCTGGGGAGGTTTGACACTTGAAGTACTAGTTGGGATTCAGGTATAGTAATGATTTCAAATTTAGTAGCCCATCTGCTAGTATCCATTACAGGGAATGGAATCTAACAATGTATTAACCTCTTGATTCGACTTTCCTTCCTCACAATCTTGCTTGAATTGGGCCAAACATCTTTCTAGTGGATCAGAATAACTTGATTCCTTGAAGGATTTGCTGATTATATTCTCAATCATGTGAATTTCTTCTAAATCATCCATCTCAGATGGTTGATTACTACTATGGAAAGACATTGAGTTGGACGGTCAAGTTTCCAAATGCTAAGGTCATTATCCCATTTCGGCAACTGATCACAGCATTTGAAGTGGCCAAAAATGGTCTGCCAAGGATTACCAGGATGTTGACTACCTGAATTTTTTCACTGGTTCAGTTTCGAGGACTACAAAATCCACCAGGTAGTAAAACTCATTTACCTTTACAATTACATCCTCTACAATTTCCTTAGGATAATTCACAGTCCTATCTGCTAATGAAAGAGTGATGTTTCGTGGGTTTTAAATTCCCCCAAACCCAACTCTGTGTAAATAGAATAGGGTAACAGGTTCACGCTAGCTCCTAAATCTAGGAGAGCTCTCTAAATGATGGTTTGTCCTATTTTAATTTCAATAGTGGGGCAAACCAGGATCCTTGTATTTTGGGGCAATCCTGTTGTTGAATAAGAGATGAGGCTTGTGCCGCCATCACAGCTTGCCTAGAAATACTGATTTTTCTTTTTTACCGTGGTTAGGTCTTTCTAGAATTTGGTATAGGAGGGGATCTATCTGATGGGCATCTAGGAAAGATAAATTTATTTGGACATTTTTAAAGACTTCCATGATTTCATCGTACTGAGATTTTTTCTTTGAGTCTTGTAATCTACTAGGAAAGGAGCCTTGGGTGTGTATGTCTCTATTGGTTTTTCCTCTATTTCTTGTGTTCCCTGTACTTGTGCCTTTTTCTGAGTGGGGTTCGGTTCATGCTTTTCTTCTTTTTCTTGTACAGAAAGTTGGACTTTATTGTCCACTTGCTTGCCAGACCATAAAGTGGTAATTGCCTGGACTTCATGGCAGGGTTTCCATTAGAATCAATCTGAAACTGGCATCTCGGCCCTTGATTCTGTTGCCTACTAGGGTTAGGCACTGGCTGACTAGGTAGTTCACCTTTCTTGCTATCCTCTAGAGAGTTTGCTATTTGGTTTAGACAACCTTAAGTTTTTGCAATTGCTTGCGCATGGAATTGGTTAGTCTGGGTTTTGAGCCATGTTGGTCTATTGTTGCTGTTGGATAAAATCTTGTTATTGTTTCATCAATGTTAGCCAATCATGGTTCTAATGGTGAAGATTGTTGTGGGATAGGGGTATTGTAAGGAGGTACATATGGAACCAAATATGGTTCATTTGTGATGGACCTATCCGGGAGAAGTCCTCCGAAAATCTGGTGGACCACCTTGAGCTGAATAGGTTCATTTTGCTTGTATGGAAGAAATTTGGGTGGAACCTATTATCAGGGTGGGTAGACTGGCTGAATGAATTGGGAGTGGGCTTCTTGAAGGCACTATATGAGTTTAGAGCATTTTGCCTGCTCAGCCTTAATATTGGGTAAACTAGGATAACATCCACTAAATGCTCAGAATTGTTACGCAAGATACCATAAGTCATGTGGCTCGTGTTCCACTTTCATGATGGGATTTAACTCTTTATATGAACTCGAGCTAGTGAAACAGTGAAAGCATCAAAGTTTTACTTAAGTTGTTCATTCGCAGTCACCCGATTGGACATGACATTTTGAGTTCTGGGTCTGCTTTCATTTCATAATTACCTGATTTTCTAGACCCGAACTCATCTCTATTTACTTCCTCACCATAGCTACTCCAATTTTGGGCGTTTCTCGGCTAAGTCAACAAGAAATTTATAGGCTTGATCCGAGGTTTGGCTCAGGAACCTACCCTTGTGCATGGACTCAATCATGTTTCTATGTGTCGCGAGTTAGTCCTTTATAAAAGAAGTGGACTAGATCAGCCTTGTCAAGCCCATGGTGCGGGCACTTGACCAAAAGATCATGGAATCTTTTCCCAAAGTTGGAAAAATTCCTCCTTAGATTTTTTTTTAAAAGTTCCTTATGGCATCCTTAATTTTTTCAGTCTTTACCATGGGATAGAATTTAGCCATGACTTCCTAGATAGTTGTTTCCCATGATGTGATGGAATTAGAAAGCAAGAGAATACAGCCATGCAGCGGCACGATCCTCTAAAGTCATAGGAAACAACCTTAATTTAATACCCTCTTCATCTAAGTTTTGATTTTCTTAACATTTGACAGATTGTCAAAAATTTGTTTAGATGAATATAGGGTTGTTTCACTCTCGAACTCATGAAACTTGGGTAACATGTTTATTATTGCAGCCCAAATCTCGATTGGGCTACATTATTAATTGATAATACTATGCAAGTAGGGGTACTAGCAGATGCAGGTGCGAACAACTCATTCAAAGTTTTAATATGTTCACCCATTGTAGAGATTGGACGGGTTGGTTTACAGTTTCGCAGGTTGTGATGAAAAGTTCTGTCAATCTCAGGATCAAATGGGGTTAACTTATCCCTTAATGACCTTCTACCATACATACATTATTAACAATTCATTAGATTTGACTCCTAAAATGAACGAAATCCTAAGAGAAGAGAAGGGCTAGACACAGATGACCACAACCCAACACCACACAATAATCTGACCCTATTAGTTTTAGAATTAAGTGAGGTTTAGTAGCTGCTTAAATCTAGTTGGCACAGAGACTTATCAGGTTAAAAAGTTCCTGAAATTTTCTCTAGATTAGACAGCTCCTAATCTCCCTTTCAGATTAAGCTTGAGCTTACTAGTTAAGCAATCCAGTAACCAGTGACCAGAAAAGTCCCGGGTATGTGGTGGTGCCAGAAGGGATACACTGATACTACAATACCCGTAACAGTTCTCACTGTTGTAAAACTTTCCTAGACATCACCAATTACTAAATTTTCACTGGAGTGGCTTTTCAGCCGCTTCTTTCCAAGAGCCTAATTTGAGCTCGAAAACCCTAAGGCCAATGTCTAATTAATTTTAATTTAATTTGGCTTAGGATATGTATGCAAGATGGTGATTTTTGGGCTAAGGACAGGTAATAACTTCCCGACCTTATCTTTTTAATGATCTTTGCCCTTAAATTATTTTATGCAAATGCTTGATGCAGTAAATAATTAATAATTTTTTAAAGTTTATGCAATGTCATTAGGTTGTACTGATTAAATGAGCAAGCAAATTTTTTTTTAACAATTTTTTTATATAGGAATAACTTGAATGTAAATTTAAAACTAATCCTTATGCGTCAGTCAATCTCCGAATGCCGTTGAATAAGCTCTTAGATTACTCCATGAGGAACTCCAATAGAGGTATGATAACCTCGGAGAATTGCACCCTATCAATTACTAGCAAAAAATAATAATTGTTTTTATTAATTTTTTAATTTAATTAATTTTTAACCTTTTTAAAAAAAATTAAATTTCAAATTTCGAATTTCAGAATTCAAATTTTGAATTTAAATTTTAAAATTTTAGAATTTTGGGATTTTTTTTCAATTTTTAATTATCTTTTTTTTTTGAATTTTAATTTTTTTTAAACTTTAAATTCTAAATTTCAGAATTTAATAACTACGAAATTATTAACTAAAAATAATCAAAACAAGAAAAATTAATAATAAAAAAAAACTTACTACCGAAGTGCGTTCACTCTGGGCATCCAAAATTCGATTTGATCTTCGTGATCGTTCTTGCTTCTTGATTTGCCCCCCGGCAACGGCGCCAAAATTTTATTGTCAAATTTTTTATTTACTAAAAAATATGCTAAACAAGAATCGTTGTTAGAAATCGACAGACAAAGTTTAAATTAATTTTACTCTTACCTGTTCTACTCGAAGAAAATGGTTGTAAGAGGTTCCGAATCCACAGGAGGTGGGTTGGAGTTGCATAAAAATTTAAACATTCACTCGGATTCAAAATTGATTTTTGAATAACAAAAGAAAATATTACGTCGGGGATGTTGAATATTTTCTTAATTGAAAATAAACAAAGGGAAGAAAAAAACTTTGCAATTAAAATTGGATGCAGAGTAGGGGTCGATTTCTAAAGACACGAAATATGAATTAAAATCACCAGTCGAATAACAAAGATTAATTTCAGATTATTTTAAAACCAAGATTTCAGAATAAATTGCAGAGATTAAACTAACCTAGAGCACGGATTGCATAAAAGAAAATTAATATATTGTATATAAAGCAAACATTAAAAAGATTGCATAAAAAAAAGAAAAATTAAACTGAACCTAGAACAGTGATTGCATGAAAAAGAAATGATAGATTTTATAAAAATAAAATCGATTACAAATAACAATGGAGATTAGAGGCCTAATACTCCTTCTCTTTTGCAAATAAAATAAAGAAAAGAAAAAAAACAAATCACTTTTCTTCTCCCTCTCTCTCCGACGGTGGAACTTCCAACATAGAATATATATATATATTTTTTTCTTTCTTCTTTCCAAGAACAGAGCAATGCTCTGTTTCTTCTTTCTCTCCCCACCGAACCCAAGCTCCCTCTCTCCCCTGTTCTTTGGCTCAACACCCAGCCGAAGAGCTCCCCCCCCCTCCTTCCTACCTTCTTCCCCTCTACTTATAGCCTTTGGAGACGCGTTTGGGGACGAGCTGGCAGCACGGTGGATTGCAGAGCATTGGGATTTCGGGAGACAGCTGGGAACGTTGATCACGGATGGAGCTGATCATGGCTTGATTGTTGGGAGATTGCTGGGTTCGGAAGATGAATGCGGACGGGCTGATCCGTGGGTTTCCTTCTTTGGATGTGCCGGCTGGACGTTCATGGCATGGAAGAGCTGGGATTTTGATCGCGTAAGGAGACACGGAAGAGACGCTGGGATGGAGCTGTGATCGCGTTGGGTCGAGCGGAAGAAGCTGGGAGGAGCGTGGATCCGGGCGTTGGGAGGAGCCGATCACGGGATGCTTGCTGTCGGACGCTGGGATTACGGGATGCTTGCAATCGGATGTTGGGATTACGGGATGTTGTGCAGGAGGCCGATGACCCGTGGAGCTTCGGATACGCTCACCCACGTGAAGAACGCGGGCGCGTACTGGGCGCGTGAAGGAAGGAGACGCGGAGGATGTTGTGGGACTAACTGGGAAGAGAAACCAGCGTGGGAGGCTGGTACCACGGTGGAAGCTGGGATCACGGGAAGAACCTGGGAATCTACGGGCTTGAAAATAGGAAGGGAGGAGACGGCGCAATGGGCGGATGGGCGCGGGGATCCTTTCTTCTCCTGTTCTACACGGGCATGAAGCTTGATCTGAGTCTGGAAAGATGGACGGGTCGTGTATATGCATTGCGGGAGGGAAGAAGAAGATGGCTGGATTAGCAAGTTCGACAAATGGCACCGAAATGGAAGGCGATCAGGGACGTGGCATGGACGTGGTAGGGACGCAGACGAATGCCTGATGCGGAAGGCTGGCTGAGACGTGCCGACTGGTTGCTGCATGGTATGGAGAGCTGGCTCGGTGGGATGAGCTGAGCTCAAACCCAATGTTATTGGTCTCCTGGATTACTTGCACTCAAACACAAATACAACATTAATTAATTAATTTTATCATTAATGATTAACTATAATACTAATAAGATGGTACGATGATTGCACTTTTGTGCTCTCATCACCTCCTTAAATAAATTTCGTCCTCGAAATTAAACATACCTCGGTTCTCGAAGAGCTGAGGGTAACATTGACGCATCTCTTCCTCCAGTTCCCAGGTAGCTTCCCTTTCAGTGTGATTGGTCCACTACGCAGGGGAGCTTCCTCATATGTTAAATCTTTATTTAATTGCAGAGGCTCATGGGCACCACATGGCTGGATCCGGGATGTACCTCCGTAGCAAAGAGACAT